>NC_064557.1:4565728-4865728 GCF_023856365.1 Brienomyrus brachyistius | reverse complement strand
GTTTTTTTTTTGGGGGGGGGGGGGGGGGGGGGGGTATTATAATGAGTCCTTCCTTTCCTGAATCTACATCTTGTGACAACACACCGATCTACTGAATCATTAAATAAACAGGATGCTTGGAGAATGGAAAGTGATACTAAATAAATAAGCGGTGAATAGACCTGGCAGACCTGCACATCGCTGCTAATCTCGCTTGTTTTTCCGTTTCCAGGAAACACACACCGAGGGAGGCGAGGCTATTTGCAGCCAGACATTCATGCTGTCAATGAATCAATCAGATGTTGGAACCATTAGCACCCCTCCCCCTAGGAAACAGCGGAAATGGAATCTTCAAGTTCCGCTTTGGTGGGAGGGGGAGAACCATGTGACTGGAGTGGGGGGCGGCTTCAGCAGGGAATTTGAGAGTTTAATGAACAAAGGAGTGGAACCAGCGCAGATGGTGGGTTTAGCACTGGAGAAGATACAGAGGAGATTAAGCAGATGAAAGAATTTGTGACGCTGTAACATGGCCTGAGCTGTTGGGATCCAGGTTCCTGGTGTACAGGGGCCAAGAGGGTAATATTATTAGAAGTTTCCTACTGGTTGATGGGTTCAGTCACATTGGCCTCTCCCAGTATGTCCAGACCCTTCTCCCCTGTTACAGAATGCCATCCTTTTACTGGAAGCATGGTGCTTTAACATGTAACCGCTGATTGGCTGGCTGGTTTTAGAGCGTCAAACATGACGTTCCCTATGAAGCATGAAGGAGTAAAGCAGAACCAAAGGAGCAATGCACACTTTTCCCTGGTTAAAAATAAAGGAGCATGCGGGAGGTTTGCTACAGAGCGGCTCTCGCCTCTTTTTCTTGTTGTTTTGCTTGTTAAAGCAGCAGAACCCAGTCGGATCCAAGGGCTATACAGGGAAGAGGGGAAGGTGCTTCTGACGGTGGACCTACAGCCCTGCATCTCAAACAAGCCGGATAACATTGCCAGCGGGGGCAACTGGCACTGAGCACACATACATATAGGCAAGAAAGGGAGCGGGGGAGGTGTGCAGCGCAGAGGGTCAGGACTTTGCGCCTGTGATTGGAAGGTTGCTGGTTTGAATCCCATCCTCGGCAGAGTGATGTTGTCACTGGGCTCCTGAGCAAGGCCCTTAAGGTTAGGGCAGATCCCTCAATTTCGGCTTTTAGACAGCTGAATATACGGAGTGAAGCCCCACCCCCCACTGTCATGGTAACAGCTGCATTCATGTGTCACATGATCCCAAACTCGTAGCCAATAGGCTAATTATTATCAGGTGCGTCTACAGGGCAGCTGCATTAATCACTTACAGTATTACCAAAAACAGGATGGTGTCTTTTTTCAAAATAGTTTGTTTATTTGAGGGGGGGGGGGGGGGGGTAATTGCAGTTTGACAGTGTAAACTGTGGCTGTTTTCCCCCAAAAAGCAAATGAATATTTGCTAACAGGGAACAGGACAGCATGAGCCATAAATGCGACAGTGATGAATGATTTTTGTAAATTCTCGCTTTAAGCAGATGTTCTGCTGTAGTGGGATCTCTTACCAGGCTAACAGTTAGCAGTGGAAGGTTTACCAAGTTACCTGCCCGTCCGCTTGGGTGTGCCCCTCCGCCACCCCCCCACCTCCTAGTGAGGGAGGGGCTCATCAAACACAGCCCACATGGGAGCTATTCCAAGATCTCATCTTTCCCATCGTATTCAATATATATTCATAAGCAGCATGGCCTAATTGCTTTAACTGCTGAATCTACAGTATAAAAGGGCACGCGGGTACAGCAGACGTCATCTTGGAAGATAGCCAAAGTGCCGCCTGCACACGCGGGCATTACGGCTATGACTGGCAGGCACCCGAGGTCTGACAAATGTGACACCCATTCCCCCCAAAATCACGGGCACTATTACACACGCACAGTTAAAAGACTGTGCGTGGAGGAATAATTGCCAGTTGCATTCTGAAAAGAGGACATTTTATTGTACCTTTGAGCAGAGCATTACTCTTTCAATTAGGTTTAATAAAATAACCAGGAGCCTGTTTCACTGAGGCAGGATGCAGCATTTCTTCCTGCTTGCTTAGCCAGATAATGTGTTGGATTTAAGGTGGTCTGGGCTAAATGGACTTCGTCTTCGTTCACTTATATATAGCCCAGACCACCTTAAATTCAACAGGCCATCCAGCTAAGGAAGAAATCCTGCTTTGTGACAACTGAAATGGGCTGATCCAACAACGACCAACCATGCAGGACAGTGAGTATAAACACCCTGGGTGAAGACGCTGGAGAAATCCACAGCGGAGCCATGGTGTGGGAGATATCAGCCTGTTGGTCAGATAGCTATGCCTCCATCCCGCCTTAATGGCTCTGATGTGAAGGGCCCCGATTGGCCGGCAGAACACGGACAGTCACTGAGGATGTCGGGGTCCACCGATCCCCGGCTGCCAGTTTCCTGAGCACGCTCTGAACAGCATCTGTTACTAGGCAGCTCCCTAAGCTGATCTACAGCTACAGATTCTCACCAGTGGGAAGAAGGTTTCCCAGCGCAGGCCGTATTTTAATTAACTGAATAAAAAGCATCTGTCGATGACGAGCCTCTTGCCAGAGTTGTCGCTCAAAAAATACAGTACAAGGTGGGGCTGCAAAAATCACAACAGAACAGTGGGTCATCGCATGTGTTTCGAAGCTGCGCTTTGTTAAAGAGGGGGTCAAAACAGCCCCAGAGCTAAAAAAATAAATAAAGGGGGAAACCGAGAGCGGAGCACCTTTCAAAAGGCTCTCAGACACAAACATGTATTTCCATGCCTGCTGCAGCTTTGCACGCCCTCATATCTGATATTTGCCTCAGGGGGAAATCGGCAGTGGAGCCCCTGAAATGTATTGATTGATGGGCCCCGGGTCAGAAGCACAGCGGGATAAAGGATTTTTAGGTGCAAAGCAAAGGGACAAAATCCTAAAAGCTGGATGCCAGGTAGAACCTCTGAAAGAGCATCTGGATTTCAATACAAATGTAGCCTTTGTGATAAGGCACCAGTATTCTACTATAGTGACAACAGCGTTCTATGAATACTAACAAAGTAAGGGAACAGTGTGTAGGGAGAGGCTTAGCTCAAGAAACAGGACTGGATATACCGTACCAGTCAAACGTTTAGACACACCAAGCCCCCTTCAAAGCAGAGTTATGGTCTCGCGTCACATGACCTGGTCACCTGACCTAAACTCAGTCGAAATGGTTTTGGAGCAGTTTGACCAGAGAATAAAGGAAAAGCAGCCAATGACTGCTCAGCATCTGTGTGGGACCACCTGGACAGCTGGAAAAGCATCCCAGGAGGCCACCTCTGTAGAGGAGACAGTGGGGTCAACTAGTCCCTGGAGTAATTGGGGTTAAGGGCCTTGCTGAAGGGCCCAATGGTGCGATCAGTCTGCCGACCACCGGATTTGAACCAGCAACCTTCTGAGTCTCAAACCACAAAGCTGCACCCCCCGCCCCGCCAAGCAAATTATTGTTTTTTTTGCAATAAATTCTCAGTATAAAGCGCCGGCCCCCCTCAATCTGCCAGGATATCCACGCCCCTACTGTGGCCCCTGTAAAATGCCGGCCCCCCTCAATCTGCCAGGATATCCACGCCCCTACTGTGGCCCCTGTAAAGTGCCGGCCCCCCTCAATCTGCCAGGATATCCACGCCCCTACTGTGGCCCCTGTAAAGTGCCGGCCCCCCTCAATCTGCCAGGATATCCACGCCCCTACTGTGGCCCCTGTAAAGTGCCGGCCCCCCTCAATCTGCCAGGATATCCACGCCCCTACTGTGGCCCCTGTAAAGTGCCGGCCCCCCTCAATCTGCCAGGATATCCACGCCCCTACTGTGGCCCCTGTAAAATGCAGGCCCCCCTCAATCTGCCAGGATATCCACGCCCCTACTGTGGCCCCTGTAAAATGCCGGCCCCCCTCAATCTGCCAGGATATCCACGCCCCTACTGTGGCCCCTGTAAAGTGCCGGCCCCCCTCAATCTGCCAGGATATCCACGCCCCTACTGTGGCCCCTGTAAAGTGCCGGCCCCCCTCAATCTGCCAGGATATCCACGCCCCTACTGTGGCCCCTGTAAAATGCCGGCCCCCCTCAATCTGCCAGGATATCCACGCCCCTACTGTGGCCCCTGTAAAATGCCGGCCCCCCTCAATCTGCCAGGATATCCACGCCCCTACTGTGGCCCCTGTAAAATGCCGGCCCCCCTCAATCTGCCAGGATATCCACGCCCCTACTGTGGCCCCTGTAAAGTGCCGGCCCCCCTCAATCTGCCAGGATATCCACGCCCCTACTGTGGCCCCTGTAAAATGCCGGCCCCCCTCAATCTGCCAGGATATCCACGCCCCTACTGTGGCCCCTGTAAAATGCCGGCCCCCCTCAATCTGCCAGGATATCCACGCCCCTACTGTGGCCCCTGTAAAATGCCGGCCCCCCTCAATCTGCCAGGATATCCACGCCCCTACTGTGGCCCCTGTAAAGTGCCGGCCCCCCTCAATCTGCCAGGATATCCACGCCCCTACTGTGGCCCCTGTAAAGTGCCGGCCCCCCTCAATCTGCCAGGATATCCACGCCCCTACTGTGGCCCCTGTAAAGTGCCGGCCCCCCTCAATCTGCCAGGATATCCACGCCCCTACTGTGGCCCCTGTAAAGTGCCGGCCCCCCTCAATCTGCCAGGATATCCACGCCCCTACTGTGGCCCCTGTAAAGTGCCGGCCCCCCTCAATCTGCCAGGATATCCACGCCCCTACTGTGGCCCCTGTAAAATGCCGGCCCCCCTCAATCTGCCAGGATATCCACGCCCCTACTGTGGCCCCTGTAAAGTGCCGGCCCCCCTCAATCTGCCAGGATATCCACGCCCCTACTGTGGCCCCTGTAAAGTGCCGGCCCCCCTCAATCTGCCAGGATATCCACGCCCCTACTGTGGCCCCTGTAAAGTGCCGGCCCCCCTCAATCTGCCAGGATATCCACGCCCCTACTGTGGCCCCTGTAAAGTGCCGGCCCCCCTCAATCTGCCAGGATATCCACGCCCCTACTGTGGCCCCTGTAAAGTGCCGGCCCCCCTCAATCTGCCAGGATATCCACGCCCCTACTGTGGCCCCTGTAAAATGCCGGCCCCCCTCAATCTGCCAGGATATCCACGCCCCTACTGTGGCCCCTGTAAAGTGCCGGCCCCCCTCAATCTGCCAGGATATCCACGCCCCTACTGTGGCCCCTGTAAAATGCCGGCCCCCCTCAATCTGCCAGGATATCCACGCCCCTACTGTGGCCCCTGTAAAGTGCCGGCCCCCCTCAATCTGCCAGGATATCCACGCCCCTACTGTGGCCCCTGTAAAATGCCGGCCCCCCTCAATCTGCCAGGATATCCACGCCCCTACTGTGGCCCCTGTAAAGTGCTGGCCCCCCTCAATCTGCCAGGATATCCACGCCCCTACTGTGGCCCCTGTAAAGTGCCGGCCCCCCTCAATCTGCCAGGATATCCACGCCCCTACTGTGGCCCCTGTAAAGTGCCGGCCCCCCTCAATCTGCCAGGATATCCACGCCCCTACTGTGGCCCCTGTAAAGTGCCGGCCCCCCTCAATCTGCCAGGATATCCACGCCCCTACTGTGGCCCCTGTAAAGTGCTGGCCCCCCTCAATCTGCCAGGATATCCACGCCCCTACTGTGGCCCCTGTAAAATGCCGGCCCCCCTCAATCTGCCAGGATATCCACGCCCCTACTGTGGCCCCTGTAAAGTGCCGGCCCCCCTCAATCTGCCAGGATATCCACGCCCCTACTGTGGCCCCTGTAAAGTGCTGGCCCCCCTCAATCTGCCAGGATATCCACGCCCCTACTGTGGCCCCTGTAAAATGCCGGCCCCCCTCAATCTGCCAGGATATCCACGCCCCTACTGTGGCCCCTGTAAAGTGCTGGCCCCCCTCAATCTGCCAGGATATCCACGCCCCTACTGTGGCCCCTGTAAAGTGCCGGCCCCCCCTCAATCTGCCAGGATATCCACGCCCCTACTGTGGCCCCTGTAAAATGCCGGCCCCCCCTCAATCTGCCAGGATATCCACGCCCCTACTGTGGCCCCTGTAAAGTGCCGGCCCCCCTCAATCTGCCAGGATATCCACGCCCCTACTGTGGCCCCTGTAAAATGCCGGCCCCCCCTCAATCTGCCAGGATATCCACGCCCCTACTGTGGCCCCTGTAAAGTGCCGGCCCCCCTCAATCTGCCAGGATATCCACGCCCCTTCTACACCCCTGATTTGACACAGAGATGACAGACTCCATAGAGACAGAACGGCCAGAAGATTAACTCCGAGATGCCAGGCATGTTCCCTCTAAGCCACCCTAGGGTAGATGGATAGTAAAAGTCGAAATAAAATCCAGTGTATCCCTTTAAGAACACAGGGCCGAGACTCCAGTGCGACGGTACCTTCCGCTGGCCATGTTTTCAGCATTTACAGCCTCTTTCTTTCTCTATATTTCTTCTCTATATCTCCCTCTTTTTCTTTCCAGCTGGATCTTTATGTCAGTCAGGGTCTAATCATTTCAATTACAGCCAGCTGGGTGTCATTAAGTGTGCCGCTCACATTTTGCCGCATTAAGTTCTTGGTGTTGTTGAAACTTCCCTTTCTCCCCGACCTGCCATCACTGGCCCACAGTAAATGAATTTATTGCCCTTGGGGAATTTCCACATTAATGTTTTACATGTGAAAGGTGTGTTTTAGTGGCAGGGAATGATTGGTTATTGACTCCAGCCTCGCAGGGATGCCTTGTGGGAAGCAGGAGCTGATATAGAGAGAATGCATCCAGCCCCCCTCTGAATCACACACACGCTGGCCATATGGGCTACTGTACAAAATGCAATTTTGTCAAACTGAAAGTCATTTTATAATTATTCATAATGACCTTCAAGCAGTCTAACACATGGAGAAAGACTTAACGTGCATATTCCCTTGGCTAAGTTATACAACTTTGTGTCCTTAGAGCCTTAATTTTTTTCCAGGACTAAGGAGTAAAGGTCAAAACCAATGTTTATCAATTATTAAACTGTATAAATTCTTACCAAATCATTCATTTAATCAATTATACATGTTACATTTTGAAAGTGGCACCTGTGCTTGTGGACACAGCGTCCTTGTATGTCTCCCCTGAGTGATTCTCATTCCAAATCCAAAAACAAAAAACATGACCATGTTTGCTGATGCCGCTTCCAATTTTGCTATCATGCCAGCCAGCCATGTGGGACGAGCTACTCCTGTGAATCGGTGACGCCGCTGTCACTCCGTCCGTCACATGCTTAATGGGGGAAGAAAAAGCTGGCTGGCTTCAGCAGCTGCCAGAACTGCCTCCTGTCCCTCCGCCGTTCCCGTTCCAGTCACTCCACCGCTCGCCCTTCCGCTGCTCCCGCTCTCATCCCTCCGTCGCTCGCCCTCCCTTCCCTCCGCCGTTCCCATTCCAGTCCCTCCGGCGCTCGCCCTCCCGTCCCTCTGCCACTCCGGTCCCTCCGCCGCTCCCTTTCCTCCGCCGCTCACCCTCCCTTCCTTCCACTGTTCCCATTTCAATCCCTCTGGCGTTCGCCCTCCCGTCCCTCCACTGCTCTGCTCCTGTCCCTCCGCCGCTCCCGTTCCTCCGCCGCTCCCGTTCCAGTCCCTCCGGCGCTCGCCCTCCCGTCCCTCCACCGCTCTGCTCCCGTCTTTCCGTCGCTCCCGTTCCAGTCCCTCTGGCGCTCGCCCTCCCGTCCCTCCACCACTCTGCTCCTGTCCCTCCGCCGCACCCGTTCCTCCGCCGCTCCCGTTCCAATCCCTCCGGCGCTCGCCCTCCCGTCCCTCCACCGCTCTGCTCCTGTCCCTCCGCCGCTCCCGTTCCTCCGCCGCTCCCGTTCCAGTCCCTCTGGCGCTCGCCCTCCCGTCCCTCCACCGCTCTGCTCCCGTCCCTCGTGCATCGTGGCAAGTAAAATACATACTACACACTGGAGGAAGGACAGCGAAAGACTGTCAGCCAATTCACAGAGATCAGGTGGGGGAAATCCAGGGAGTGTGCAAAGGACTGGCTAACAACATCTGCCAGTAATGAAGTACAATTAACATTCTGGACAAAACATACACTCATGCTCTGCAGATGATGGCTTTCATCCGGCTCGTTATCGGTGCTTCATCGACGAGAAACACATAAGCAGTGCGAGGAACCGTGCAAAAGTTTTTAACCCTGAAAAGGCCCCTGACTCCAGTCGAAGGCTGCATACATCCTGGGCTGCCAGCTCTCACGCATCTGGTGTGACATTCACGTTTTCAGATTCTCACGTTCACACAACAAATCGTACAGCAAATCTATATTACTCCATTATAAACTTAAAATTAGCTACATCTAAAGTGTTGGGGTAGTTTGCAAACATTGTTTGCAAACAATACAGACTATATTTGCAATGCAATTAAACTGCTATATACATGTAAATGGGGGCGGCATGGTGGTGCAGTGGTTAGCAGTGTTGCCTCACACCTCTGGGACCCGGGTTCGAGTCTCCGCCTGGGTCACATGTGTGTGGAGTTTGCATGTTCTCCCCATGTCATCGTGGGGTTTCCTACCAGTACTCCGGTTTCCCCCCACAGTCCAAAAACATGCTGAAGCTAATCGGAGTTACTAAATTGCCCGTAGGAGTGCATGTGTGAGTGAATGGTGTGTGAGTGTGCCCTGCGGTGGGCTGGCCCCCCATTCTGGGTTGTTCCCTGCCTCGTGCCCATTGCTTCCGGGATAGGCTCCGGACCCCCCGCGACCCAGTAGGATTAGCGGTTTGGAAAATGGATGGATGGATGGATGGATGGATGGAAACAAAAGGTTAAACCCAAGTAAACTTGTCTAAGTTCTTGGTCTCCCCCACTATGAAGGCAATGGGAGTCAAGACCCTTGCTGAGGTGCTCAGTGGTGGCATCACTCTGCCACCATTGGGATCTGAACTAGCAAACTTCTGACGGTCAAAAGCAGTGGCCTAACCTACTGAGTCACACACCCCCCCACCCCCACGGCTTGTTAGTAATCGATCCACCGATCCGTCCGCTTATCTGAATAAAAGGCTCTGAACCCGGAGGCGTCGCCCTGCTCAATGTCTGCAGCACCGGTCTTCTATCAAAAAGTAAAACGTCTTAATATTTACACAACATGTTTGCTGCAACATATTTTCACGGTGATCAACGGAAACCTGATTATTTATACACAGATGCCTGTTAATTAATGTCATATTTTAATTAGTCTCATGCCGCCGCTGATTACCTAATGTATCTAAACAACGGCGTCTGTGGGCTTCGCTGAAATGCAGCAACAGCAAGACCTGCTGGGTCACTGCGCCGACCTAAACACACACAACATAAGAGAACTTAATATTGATTAAAAATGAAAGCTAAACTTCTGCTGTGTTCTGCTGTGCGCTGAAGCATAAACACCCATCACACAATAAGCAAACCACCTGGGCTCTATTAAGTGCAGCATCCGTCCGTTTGACCGCTGATCGTTATATGACATCACGCAACATTGACTATCCATTCTTGCAGGGAAGAGACAAGTTTTCGGACAAACCACTGAAAAAGTCTCTCAAAAGCACAGCTGAGGAATAGTCCATTTACTTCTGGGCAAAATAAGCTGATGATTTAATACTTTCACCATCATCTGTAACATACTGCTGGTACCACATTTTCAACACGGCTTGGCTGCATCAAGACAACTGCTCCCAGTTCTAGCATTGACAGGCTAATGCATGAATAAATCACTTCAGTTTGGGAAGTAATTAATGCAACTGAGTAATCTAAGAGGTAAGCAGAACAGGAACCTTCACATATATCTGCCCCACTAGACTGAGAAGAGAGAACTCGGTATGGATTAGAAATAACACTTTTAAAAGCAAACACCCAGAGACTGCTCTCTTTGTTTATAGATCTTAAGATAAAGTCCTTGAGCTGCGTGCAGCTCTTTGCTTCAGATCCCTTGCTAATTTAATTCCTAACATTTTGGTAATAATACAACAAACACCATTATTTTTATTCTAATTATTAAATTTGCTTTGAATATTAAAGATATTTCTTTGGAAGAATTAAAAGTCATAATGTACAACGTATAAGCAAAAGAAACTGGAGAGAAAAGATGTTTATACAAAAAAACCCAGTTCACAGATTAGGAGCCATTAATGGGAGAGATGGGCTTGAAATCAAAGCCTGATGTTCTTATTCATTTTCCCCAGTCACCATAAAAACACACTTGAGTCTTACAACTGAGCTCTGATTCCTCAGAGTTTAATGCCCCAGTGAAAGTCCATTGTCAGCCTGAGATGGATAGAAGGAAGATCTAAAGCACCCTCATCGTTCACCAGAACAGAAACCTTCTCAAGCTTCAGTCCGGAAGCTGCTGTTGTCAGAAGCCTGCACCAACACGGCCTGGACCAGGCTGGGTGGACTGGGAGCTCAGCTGAAGCTGCTCCGTGACATTTATAACTGACAACCATTATCCCACATAAAAGACAGGAAAGTAAAGAGGCTCAAAGATAGACCACCCATTCAATAAATCAATCAATCAACGAACAAAATCAAGCCAAATCAAATCGAGTCAAGTTGAGTTAAGTCAAGTCGAACCAGGTATGACCTTGCATACAACCACAGATTAATAATTAGAGGCCAGTGAAGGGTAAGAATGGGCTTTTCAGCTGACTTTGCCCTGCCCATTACTGTCAACAAACGGCAACGCTGCTCTTCCGTTTGGGGTCTGTGTGAAGGTAATTTGCTTTTCTGGATATAATCAAACAAGCAGTCATAAAACCAGGCACCAAACCCCACAGGCAACAAATAAAATAAAACCTGTTACTTTGTGGCAAGATGACTCTATAATGAAATACTCTGTAATTTCAGGCTAAACACAAACTGATAATGAGTCATTTGAAAACTAAACTTTTCACTCAAACCGTAAGACTTCAGTGCTACAGAACTCCCTTTATCAAACTTTCCAGGATATCTGTGTGTGTCATTCTTATTCTCATTACCATGATGATAATAATAATTTCTATTTACAAAACATCCAAATGTCAGGCCTTCACAATCAGCAAATGAGCATTCATAAACAGGGACGACTGCAAATTGCTAGGTAACACATTCTTGAAGGTGCTCTACTGGAAAACCATAACAGCGTTTTAATAATTATCGCGGAACAGTCTCTAAAGTGCTTCAGAATATTTAGCAATTATCCATCGTTTATGAAGGTTTAATGCAGCGCCTTTTTACGTTAATTGTTACCACGGTTACCTTGTTCTCCGCAATGGGTGGCATTAAACTGACGGGCGGGTGGCTTAGCAGGTAGCTCTGTGTGTGGCAGGTTAGAGGACGTTTAAAGAGATTCAATTTCATGCCCGTGTAAACACAATCTGGGAGCGAAAGCCTAGCATGGGGGCCAAATTAGCCCTGTGTGTGTGCGAGTGCACATTGCCCTGTCCTCTTCGTCTGTAAACAGGGGAGGGCAACCTGGGGGCATGAGAAGTAATGGCACTGACAAAGGAGCCAGTAACAGTGGTCTGACAGACAAAACTGCCTTAATATCCTGCCTCCTGCTGTATTGGGCTGGAATGATGTGTGAGAGGTTCAGGGTTATCCACTCATCATACCTCCTGCTAGTGCCGCAAAGACCGTCCTGCAGGTGGCGCTATCCCCAAAGACACCAGCTGGCTTGCTAGTGACAGTGGGGAGAACTTTTGGTTCTGACCCCCCAGCCCAGCCACAGCCAGGGCCCAAATTTTCATTTTACAGGGTGGTTCGGAAAAACTGCTTTCTGATTGGCCAGTGATTGCCTTAAACAGAAAAAATAGGCAGCACACATCGATGGAAGCACGTCCACTGGCCAATCAATTAGCGCTTCTCTCATAAATATTAATGAACTGGGCAATCATGTAGAGTTTCTCTCATGAATATTAATAAGATTTCCCAAACCACCCTGCAAAAAGAAAATTCACAGCCAGAGCTGGTGGGTATGCAAACTGACCCACTTTATTACCCCCTCCCCCCCCCTCACACACACACCCCAGCCAATGTATCAGACCTTTCTATTGTATTCTCATATGGTGCCAAAAGGACTCAACACTGCACTGAAGTGGGCAGCCTGGATGACTGAGTCTCACACCTGAATTTAACCAAAATAGCTATAACTCAACTGCAATAGGGTGGCAGGTTGTCAGCTGCCTTGTCTCTTGTGCTTTTTGGGGTATGATTCAGGCTTACTCGGACCCTACATGATGTAAGTGATATGAAAAATGGATGGATGGATGGATGGATGGATGGATGGATGGACAGAAGGAAGGAACCAACTACATCCTCAGCCACAGACCTTTTCATAGTTCGCACTGTAACAGAAACTAGGTACCAGAAAACAACTAGCTTAACTTCCTTACCCTAAGTCAGAAAAAAGAATCAGATTATTCATTAACATAGTAATGCTCCTGCGTTTGACTAGTCCTTCGCAAGCCCAAGAGGAACTTCAGACACTAACTCATACCCCATCACACTGGAAACAAACGTCTCCTTGAAGGTCATGACACCATACATCACGCCTGAGTCGTGGCGCTCTACCCCACAGAGCTGTCGCTCTCTTTCAGTCAGACAGGAACGTTAGCTGACTAGATGACCTTTGACCCCATCCTCTCGCCCAGAACACATATGGGTGACTTCATTTGGCTCCTCTGACAGTCCAGACGCCTGCATGCTGCCATCAGCCGCTGCAGCTCTCTGGGATTGACATGCGGGAGATTTTACAGCTTTGCTTGAATTTTGCTCTTCACTCCTTTTGACATTTTTATTTTAAAACTTCGAAATATGCCATCATGGTGTCAAACGGTGTGTCGTGGCAGAGATTTAAGAGTATAAATTCTTATACGGCATTAGAGGAAATGTAGAGATAGAGATCCATGACCTGTATTTCAGTCTGCTGTCATCTCCTTCCCTGGAACAGCCAGCCAGATTTCAAGTTTAAGCCCTGGGGAGGAGACCTGCTTGTACTCCCTTGCATTGCTGTCCAGTAGCTAGATAAGAGACACCTGAATTGACAAAAATTTATTTTCTAGCCAGTGCGGTGTTTACTGTACCACCACCCAAACCACGCATTTGTGTGGGGTTTCTGAGGTTTGTGGCCTCCTGTTTGCATCATGTGTTCCGGGTGTGAGCAGGTCCAGGTTTCATAAACGGAATACCTGCTATAACACCTGCTATAATACCTGCTATGGCACCTTCTATAATACCTGCTATGAAACCTGCTATAATACCTGCTATGGCACCTTCTATAATACCTGCTATAATAGCATCTCTGCTGCACATTATGCCCAACAAAAGTCCATTTTTCGGGACAGAAGTGGCTCTGAATGTCAGTGAGCCAACCCCAGCATCAATTATTCTAATGACGACAATGAGACTGCAGCCATTTTATCCATACCAGCCTCCAGCTGTAATCAGTAGACATAAGATAAAAAATACTATTCACGGGTCATTTGTTGGGGAATTTACGTCTGCTGAGAGAGGGTCCTTTTCTCACACAAACTCAGCGAATGAGACAGCAGAGAATAAACACTGCTCTGCCTACTGCTGCGAGAACCAGACACTTTTTACAATTTCTCTTTATTTGGCTTTACTGTTTGAAAGACCAATAACAAACAAGATTGAAATCCTTTTGAAAACACACACACACACGTTAACATGCACATTACCACAGGGTGTTTGCTCGGTACACAACAACAAAGACTAAAAGCAGACATGCCATCCAGAGCAGAGCTGTACTGAGGAGAATGTGAACCATTTAGAATGATCTGTTTTCCATATAATTCTTTTTTGTGAACAAATTTCTATTTTAAATCAGTTAACACTGGATTGAGAAGGTAGCAACACAGATTTACAACACAAAGTAATACCCTGAATATACCTACATTACCATTGTCATTACTATCATCACTACGAAGGGACCCCTTGTATAGTTCTGACATAAACGTTCTCTTTATATAATTTCCATCTTGCCTATTCATCCATTTTCCAAACTCGCCTGTCCTACGCAGGGTTGTGAGGGTCTGGAGGAAGGCTGAACCATCTCATCCACAAAGGCCAGTGGGTATGCAGCTTGTGCAACTAGGAGTTGCAGTGAAAACCCGCAAACACAGCGGCCCTTTCTGGATGAGATTGTTCACGCCCGGCCTAGAGTCTTTCCTGGAAACAATGGATGCAACACAGGGAATAACCCTGCTATATAATGTTTTGCTTAAATTTTTCATACAAATTAAACAAATGTTGCACAGGCTGCTCTCCCCCCCGTTATGAATGAGATCCATCCCCTAAGTCGAACTTTAAGTCAAATTTGTAGGTAAGTCAGAGTAACAGTTTGCATTTCAATGGCCATAATCCCACCAAAAAACAATAACATATATCATGCAATACACCGCAATGATAAATTTACAGTAATAATACTGTACACAAGCCTCCGAAGCTGCGCCCTGGTTTCACAAACGTTACAAAGCAGTGCGTGCGTTCGTTAATTATGAACCATCGTACTTCACCTGAACGGGCTTTATGGCAGTCTGTTCGTAAGGACGAGTTGTCTGTAAGTCAGGCAATGTTGACCTAGGGACGGCCAGTATTCGGACATCTTGATCTGAATATCTGCTATCTGTTGGAATGAGTACTTGTGATTTAGCATGTGGGGGCAGTGTTTTTATCAGCAGTGACTTCAGCAGAGTCTCCTGAGGAATCCCACACATCACCAAGCCATTACTGGTGCTAATCAGAAAGGCTACTTATGTGTCTATACTGTCAGACTGCAGGAGATGGATACAACAGCTTTAGAAGTGGGGGGGGGGGGAGATTCAGTCATTTAAATCTCTAACCACCAAGAGAACAGAGATAGTGAGTGCTTGCTTTTAAATTTCAAAATCACCAGCAATCATTCACAGATGTGACTCCACAGATTATTTACCTGTGAAGGAGTTTCTGGGTCTGTCAAAGTCATTTTCCACATCTCAAGGGCGTTTAGTACTACTGCCTACAGCCGACCATGTAAATATGATTATAATGCCATCATAGGGGAGTAAACTCCCTCTAACATGTTTATGAAAGTGCGCCTGGGGATTGACTGGCATCTTATCCAGAAAATCTCCTGCCTCATGGTTTGCTTTTTGCTCAGACAGGTTCTGGGTTATCTGCAGCCATATACTGTTTAAGTGATTATGAAAGATAGATGGATGGATGGATGGCCATATTATTCATCGGCTTCTTTATTCGTATGATGTTAGCATAGGACATTAGCAAAGGACGTTAGCCTAGGACATCAGCATAGGACATTAGCAAAGGACGTTAGCATAGGACATTAGCATAGGACATTAAAACTTAATTATGGTCTCTCTGCTTTGAAAGTTCCTTTTACTAACCCAGGGTGGGCAAGACGTACAAGTAAATAAATAAACAAGTTCTTTCTCAAAATATGCTCACATCTCATGAAAAAGAAATTAAAACAAAACAAGTAAACCAGGCTTCGGGCTTGTTCACTGAAGTTTCGGGAGGGTGGGTGCTGGAGAGAGACAGATGCTCTTTCATTTTGGGGGGGGGGGGGGGGTAAAGGCCACTATAGCACAGGGACATGCAGGTCCTCTCATCTACTCCATAGTCATATTAAGGCCATTTAAATGCAAACTGTTACTCTGACTTTGTTACTAATGCTAACCAATGTCACCTACATAGTGCAGTGCTCACCAAACGGGATCCTAGCCAATGTAGGGGACGCCCTAGATGGGGCTCCTGTCAGTCAAGAGGGACACAGACAAACAATATAGGCAATTCAGAGCCAATGTACATGTTGGGAGGAAACTCAACCACCCAGGGGAAAGTCATACTGCTGGACCACTGCAGAACCACACTGCACACAATGCACCATGTAATTAGTGAAGAAACGTCAGCCATGTACGTCATTGTTCATCATAATAGGTTCTGGGTCCTGCGCCCCTATCTAGGACAACCAGGTATGGAAGATGGATGGATGGATGGACAGACCTGCACATTATATTATTGTTATTTATCACGGGCTTTCAACCCCCATGGCCCTGAGTAGTACAAGTGGGGATGCATATTGGATCGGTGCTTTTCACCAGCACATGACGTTAAAGTCTACAAGGAGGTACGCAAGCAAGCATTTCATTATACTTGTACTTGCACCCTTGAGTCCATGGTTTGTGTGTACGGTGTCACCTCATTAGTCGGCGGTCAGAGCCTTCATGGAACAGTACATCAAAGTTGATCATGAAAGAATCATTAAGCCGATAAAATATTCATGAGATCGAGAAGGAGAACGGCCAATTGAAGGCCAGGGGGTAATTTTAGCATATCCATTGAGGAGAGGCAGGTGGTATCCGAATTGTGCGTGAAGCCTAATTATGCTTAATGATGCTAAATGAGGTTGACAACACACTGTGGGAAGAGCATCAATGGTAACATCCCTCTAGTTAACATGGGTCTCCTTCAAACACTAGGTGAGCAATGGACCTTGGACCTACAGGGGTCACATAACCCTGAATGCACTATTCTCTTCAGGCCCTATGCTTTGCATCCTAATATTAACCCCCCCCCCCCCCCCAAAAAAAAAGAAAAAAAAAAGCAGTTGCTTTTATCCAAAAAGCAGAGCCAGACAGTACCTGGCGCGACTGGGGGGGGGGGCTTTGCTCTGGGGCCCAGCAATGAAACTACCTACTCCGGGATTTGAACTAGGAACCGTCCCATTACAGACACGGCATCCTAACCAGAGCCTCATACCATATAGTGCGTAACTGAGGCACAGCAGCAGGAAGATTAGACCTGCTGTAGGATGCCTGAGGGGAGGACACGGACCTTCCAGCATCTTCATTTATGGAGGACAGATGAAGAAAGAGCCCTTGATCTTCTGGGCATCCAATGTCACACTGACACCCAACTGACCAGTAAGCAGAAGTGAGGGACCAATGAGGGTGTGGTAGAAATCCTTCCCAATATTTCATTTGGTTTCATTCACCCCCATCCAAACAGAATAGACTTTTACATAAAATTTTATGTTGCCCCCTGCCCCACCCCCGATGACTAACTCTTTCCTGCACCCATACCAGTAACAGTAGTAGTACTCATTTTACTAAATAATTCTCCTACTACTACTACTTCATGAGAGGCCTGATGTCCCTCACTGCACAGTACAACAAAACGGACATGGGCAATGTACCGTCCTAGACACAGTTGTACAGATACATTGGAGCACTTTTCCCACAGGGCCACGGGGTCAAACCAACACCTTAGTAGCATTTCAAGGCATTAACGGTCTTGCTGAAGGGCATGAGAGAGACATAACTGCTTGGCTGAGGACGGGACTCAAACTGGCGACCTTCCATTCACGGGCACAGAGGCCGAACCCGCTGCTGTGTGACCATGGACTCACACAAGACCAACAGGGGGCGATAAAGAAACATCTGTTCAGCACATAATCGGTTCTGCAACCCAGCAGGAGGTACAGCCCTCCACAAAGACCAAGTGTTAGCGTGCAGGGAGATCTCGCCGAGGGAGACTCAGCAGCCCTGCCCGCCGTCAGGAGCAGAGAGACCTTAATGACTTCTGTCATTAAACCGACGGGGAACGTTAATCGCCACCCTGCAGCTCGCTATATAGCCCATCCTTATTTGAAAAGCAGAATATGGACTCATATAGAGCGCAATTTCTATATTATGCTTCTAAGGAACAAATGGCTACAACTCAAATAACCAGGTGATGTAAATGCAGTTGTGAATGAGAAAAAAAAAACTGGTCTGTTTAGAGTTCAAGGGAACATGAATAATCTGTGTAGGTCATTTTAACGGGAAAATAAATGTGTTGCAAGAGCGTCTCTTATTTTGATAAATATATAAATTTCATATTTCAGATTACGAGAAGTATCTTCGAGCTGTCAAGGGCAATTATTTTTCTACAGTGTCTTAATTTTTTATTTCAGTGTTTCCATTTGTCTAATGACAGCCATGTTCTTGGTAAACAAGCAGGTCATTTTGTAACACTTCGAGAGAGAATGTGACAGTCAGTGCACTCTTGTAATTTAACTGGTGAATGGAAAAAAAAGCTACAACGTCTATTAAACACACAAGAAACATCTGTGCATAAATACAGTCCCTACAAAAACTGTAAAATGTCACTCAGACGTTTAACCACATCCCCTATGGATACTCATTTTCACAGATGTGTGTTTTACTGGGACAGTTTCGTTTGGTATCTCTTCAAGACAAAAATTTCAACCATCAAATAAACTGCAACCCAAGTGTGCATCTTTCTGCATACTACCCTTATGGTAAAGGTTGCCTTGGAGATCAAACAAGGGAGACCCCTTAGGATTCAAACTGCAGATCACCAAACGCATACATACAGTGAGACCATGGAGACATCATAGCATCATGACGCAGAGCAGTAAATATGATTCTGAAATAGTTGCAGGCATGCAAACGGGCTGACGTGTTGACAGACGCATTTTTCAGGGCATTACCCACAATGCAGCGTTCCAGCATCTGTGCTGTCTGTTCCAGCTGGGACTCTTTTAGTGAGCTAGCGGCAGAGACTTCAGCTTAGACAAGGGCATTCGAGGAAAATGATTAGAGTGGCCTTCACGTCAGTCCACGTTTATCTGATCTGCAGCAGCTCCAAGAGGCTGTTTGGAGTGATAAAAACACAAAATAACAGCCCTTAAAACACTGACGGTGGGCATGTTTTCAGACCGTATGAGACACATGACCAGAGCTTTACTCGCCTTTGTACAAGTATGACAAAGGGTACATTGGATTCTCCTTTTCACAGACCCCATTGTGCTTTCCTTTGAGACATACACACACAGTAGAGTGCAAATGTCTTAGGCAGTCAAAGAAAATGTTTCCTGTTGGTGTAAGAGGATTTTATGTCTGTAAATGTGTAAAAGTGTGTCAGTTTAAATCCCTCTTAAAGTTACCTCAGTGTTTTCTGTGACTGTCCAACACACCAGTGTGTTTGGCTAATCGATACCTCATTGAATTATTTAACAAATTAAGTTAATTCATTTATTGAGCCGCTGGTAAAATTTAATGAGTACATGGAACGGCTGAGGTACCCCTGAGGAGAGGTTTGAGAACTCAAGCGGTGTTCGTCTAGCCATCCAGCAAGTTATCAGTCACTTTATGGGGAACGGAGGAAATTCTTGTACGTTTTTATTGTTACTCTTAATTTGCAAATATCGTAATGTTAAATTGTGTTTTTTCTCTTAGCAAATGCACACTTCCTACTCAGAAAAATTGCCTTAAACAGTTTCTTTGAAAACCTGAAACTTTTGCATAGTATTGTACAGCTCAGGAAAAAATAGAGACCACAGCATTTTTTTTTTAGTTTCATTCATTCCTTGATTCATGGGTATGCGTCTATGTGAAAGATATATTTTTTTGGTGAACTTCAACCTGGCATCTCATTGATGAAGGGCTTCTTCCTTGCTATATAGGTCTTCAGTCCTGCTTCTATAAGCCTGATACTAGCAGTGCACTTCACACCACTTAATGTTTCCCATTCCTTTTGAAGGTCACTTGAGGTCATCCTCTGATTTATGAGGCACTGCCGGATAAGTTGATGGTCATCTCTGGCATTAGAAGGCTGCTTCTGCCCTCTACCTGGCTGGTTTCTGGTCCTTCCCAGTGTCTCCTGCTTCGCCATATTGTTGTGTCCTGCTGGCTTAGAAACTTTGAGCCTGGAAGCAGCCTGCCTCGCAGTGTAGCCTTCTGCCAGGAGAGCCACGATTAAACCAGGATTTAAAAATGAAGATTTAGAAAAAAACAGAATGGTCTCTTCATTTTTTTCCAGAGCTGTATATATAGATGAGATATTGGAACTTGGGTTCCAAGCGCAGGACCAGGCCATTCACCCAGCATTCCTGGAGCATATTTTTGTGGCGTTAGGGGCCTTGTTCAAGGGCCCAAAAGAGTTGCACTCATTCAGCCAAGGATAGGACTTGAAACTGCAACCTTCCTATCACAGGCACCGAGGCCGGAACAACTGAGCCGCACATCATCACCCTGGCAGAGGTACTCGTGTCACAGGCACATGGGAATGGTTTCTCGCTCTTGCAGTTTTGCTGGGGAACATTCCAGCTTTCTACCTGCACGCATCAGAGCTGATGCTGCGATTGGGCTGGAAATACAGACCCTGTCAGGATTTCTTGCTTTCTTAAATCAAAGTCTTTATTTACACAGTGAGCTATAATGTGAAGGATTCCCAAGTAGCTCTGCTTTGTAGGACAGCCACAAAGCTATTCGGGTGAGACGGACAGAGGCACAGCGCCCCCAGGGGGAGTGGAAGGTGAGTGCATCTTTTAAACAGGCTTGACATAAAAAGCTAAAAAATAAATAAATAAATAAAAACAAAAACAACAGATTGGAGACGGCCGCGCCAAAGGCCTAGCGTGCCGCGCCGAAGGCCTAGCGTGCCGTGCCGAAGGCCTAGCGTGCCGTGTTGAAGGCCTAACGTGCCGTGCTGAAGACCTAGCGTGCCACGCCGAAGGCCTAACGTGCCACGCCGAAGGCCTAGCGTGCCGTGCCGAAGACCTAGCGTGCCGTGCCGAAGGCCTAGCGTGCCGTGCTGAAGACCTAGCGTGCCGTGCTGAAGACCTAGCGTGCCGTGCCGAGTAGACAAACGGGCTGTGAAGAGAAAGACACACAAGCTAAGGCTACAGGAGCAGAAAGCGGGAGCAGAGCTGTGCCGCCCATGTGAAATACATCAGGTGGATTCTAGATTACATTAAGACATCATTCTGAAGGCAAATGAATGTGGAGATCAGCTTCCACTGGTGTGCTCATACTGGTAAAGCTGAAAATCACCCGCAGCAATGTGGCATCCAGTATTAAAAATGGAAGGAATTTGGCCGGTAGGGCTCGCTAGGTTTGCCGCTTAATTAGCACAATTACTCACAGGGAGGCTGCCTGATTCCATGCTGCACGATTAACCCCGGAGCAGGGAGCGGAGACGCTTGCCATTCTTCAACATGCAGCTCTCGCTTGAACTGACCTGGGATCAGCGCCATTTCGAGGCCGTGCTAATTAATGACTGCTGTCCCCTCCGGTCAGGACCTCTGTGGCTTTGCGGCCAGCCAGAGCTGGAACAGAATGGACCTGTCTACAGCAGGATCTGCCATACATTAGCCTGGATGCTAAGGACACCTAAGGGCTATCTGGGATAACTCCCACAATCCTCTGCTGAAAACCGGTGCAAACACCTTCACTGCTATCCATGATTTTCATGGTGGACGAGGGAGAGCTGATTAAAGATGCGTTAGAATCCAGCTGAACGCATTTGCGTTACCATGAAATACCATCATTAATCTGATGCAGCTTAATTAAATTATGATAGTGATTAACAGTATCATTTTTAAAAATCATGCATTGACACATAATGCATGCACATTAACAAGGAATATCGGTTATTTTATAAAACACATCCATCCATCCATCCACCAACCACAAAACCGGACAGAGTTACAGGGGTGCTGGAACCAATCCCAGGCAGCACAGGGCCCAAGGCTGGGGGACACCTTAGATGGGATGTGAACCAATCTCAGGTCGGTCTGTGATACATCCCTGTGACATCTCAGTTGCTTCAGGTTGGCCCAGAATCTGAAGCCATAGAGGTTTCTGGGTCCAGTTCTGGAAACACTTCCTGAGAGGCGGAAATGTCAGGTGCAGGAAGTACAAACCCAGACCAAGATTCTGTTTCAACCAAGCAGCAAAGCATAAGGAGACACAATCACAGAGAACACAGTCACTGGTTAGTCTGTAGTTTTACTTTTTGGACCTGAAATTTCAACCTCTGCACTTCCTGGTGCAAAGAACCAAGGAACCCCCCCCCCCCCCCCCCAACCTCCCCCCCTCAGAGCCAAAATGTACCAAGCCAATCTGACAGCGAATTCCCTGGCTGCCCTTTGCTGCACATCTGCCTATAGGCTATAAGCCAAACCTTGAGCAATCAGAGAACAATCTCTCTGCCCAAACAGCGATGGGTGGCTTCTGCCCCCCGTCATGCTTTATGACAGAACTCCGTGGCTTAACAGCGCCATGCATTTGGTGATCCCTACCGTATAATTAATCATTTAACCATACACGCTGAATATATCACAAAAGACATCTGTCAAATAGATGAAAGTCTGATTTGTTAAATATTCAGTTTTTTAAAAGATACAGTAAAACCAAGCAGATAATCTGACAGATTTAAAGCGAACATTTTCAGTCCACAAACATACAGAGATTAATTCCTCAGAGACTAGTTAGTTCTGTCGGTTCAAGTCTGATTGCTGATAACCTGTGTAATAAGGACAGGCAGAGTCCAAAGATGAGCAGCTCGGTGCAAACGATGCCCATTTCAGATTCAATTATGGAAGCCACTGATGCTTTTCAAGGCAGACAAACGATAACCTAGTAAAGCAAGCAGAAAGAGATGGCGGTGGGCTTACTTCAAGCAAGAAAAACAGGAATGTCGACAATAAACAGGTGCAACCCAGAACAAATGGGTATGGGGGCTAATTAGGTACAGACTCAAAAGGGGGCAGAAAGGAAACGATGTTTTAGTTGCACAAGTACATTAGAATGCTTCTTCTTTCATGTCCCATATTGCTCTCCTTTGAGACACAGAAAGTTGACAGGCACAGAGGCCTAACTCCGCTAGGCCACCTTCCAATGACAGGCACAGAGGCCTAACCCCGCTAGGTCACCTTCCAATGTCAGGCACAGAGGCCTAACCCCGCTAGGCCACATTCCAATGACAGGCACAGAGGCCTAAACCCGCTAGGCCACATTCCAATGACAGGCAAAGAGGCCTAAACCCGCTAGGCCACCTTCCAATGTCAGGCACAGAGGCCTAACCCCGCTAGGCCACATTCTAATGACAGGCACATAGGCCTAACTCCGCTAGGCCACCTTCCAATGACAGGCACAGAGGCCTAACTCCGCTAGGCCACCTTCCAATGATAGGCACAAAAGCCTGCCCCGCTAGGCCACCTTCCAATGACAGGCACAGAGGCCTAACCCCGCTAGGCCACCTTCCAATGACAGACTCAGAGGCCTAACCCAGCTAGGCCACCTTCCAATGACAGGCACAGAGGCCTAACTCCGCTAGGCCACCTTCCAATGACAGGCACAGAGGCCTAACCCCGCTAGGCCACCTTCCAATGACAGGCACAGAGGCCTAACCCCGCTAGGCCACCTTCCAATGACAGGCACAGAGGCCTAACCCCGCTAGGCCACCTTCCAATGACAGGCACAGAGGCCTGCCCCTCTATGATGAACATCTCCTCAGAGAAGAACGCAGACACATTCATAGGTTGCTGCTTATCAAAGTAAAAGAAAACGTCACGTTTATTGGAAGTGAAGAGTTCACAGGGATTTACTTCAGTGTGAAGCACGGCATTCAAAATGAGTGTCTTAAAACTACTTAACACGATCCGTATCCCACAATGCACCTGGGTCCACCAGACTTTCCACATCATGTCTTCCGAGTATAAAGTGTGAGCATTCAAAACAACCACTGGTAAAACCTTTGAACAAAAGTGATTTGGGGGTGAGGTAAGCCATGGGACCTTACTGTGTCGACTTTCCGAACCTTGCAAACATATTCCAATTACACAAATAAAAACTAGAGAAAAACATGCCTAGCAGGATAAACTGGAACAGCAGAGAGTGAAAACAGGCCATCTTTGCTCGCCCTGACCCTTACTGTGTACACAAATCACTGAGTAACTTTCTCTGTCAGTACAAGGCAGGATAGTTACAAAAGGCAAATAGGCATATATTGGAAAATACATCTCGTTGTCATTCTGTATGGAACAGTGATGAGTATTAATTGTGTTTCTGACCTACAAACCTGACATAGGATGGTAAGCTCTGCATACAATTTGAAATGGCAAGGCAGACATCTCAGTATGTTTGGGGGGCAGTTGACCACCGCTACCAAATGGCACTAGTAGACAAACAAATGGATAGACAGAGACAGATTGACAGAGAGATAGAGTGACAGACAGAGCGATATAGACAAAGACAAATAGAGGCATAGTAATGTAAACAATAATATAAGCATAATATATACGAATAATATAAACAGACAGATTGATAGAGACAGACAGACAAACAGTCAGACAGACAGACATAGAGATAGAGGCAGGCAGGCAGACAGACAGATATAGAGATAGAGGCAGGCAGAGAGACAGACAGATATAGAGATAGAGGCAGGAAGACAGACAGGCAGACAAAGGCAGCTAAGTAGACAAACAGGCAGGGAGGGAGGTTGACAGACAGACAGGAAAATAGAATTTAGGCATCAAGTAGCTTATGCATACAAAAGACCAGTATGTAAAAGAATAATACTAAAAAGAATGAAAAAAATATATAACTAATGATACTAACAATAGTAACAATAATTAAGGATAATAATAATATCGAAAGGTGAAGTAGTAAGAATACTAATCACCACGGAGTCATAGTGGTAGAGTATTTGCCGATGTAGGTAGTGGTAGTGTGAGTGCAAAGTGATGTGCAAGATAGAGTGTGTGCCACTAGGCTAGCACTGTTATGAACAATAAGCTACAAGAAATGTTCTGCAGAGACAGTATGATTATCGATTCAGGTATGTACCACTTATCACTGTTATAAAAGTGAGAGCAGCATTGCGGTTTCCCGTTGCGGCCCAGCAGGTAAGGCCTGTGTGCTCGTGACTGGAAGGTCACTGGTCTGAGCCATGTCCTCGGCAGAGCAGCCACATCACTGCGGGGCCCTTCAGCAAGGCTCTTAACCCCTAGAAATGCTCCCTAAAAAATTAATAGCTGACCGTGTGTCATCACAGCATATGGGGGCAGAATGTGGCTCTGTGGGCTAAGCCTGTAATCAGAAGGTCACAGGTTCGAACCCAGCCTCAGCATGTCTGCGGGTCCTTGAGCGAGGCCCTTAACCCCCAGCTCCCTGGGGGCCCCAAGGCCCTTAACCCCCAGCTCCCGGGGGGCCCCAAGGCCCTTAACCCCCCAGATTCCTGGGGGCCCCAACAGGTGGCTGCCCTTCGCGGACGGCTTACTCTACAAAGAGCAACTATAGGAGGTATAAAGACAATTTCCCCAACGAGATTGATAAAGTATGAATTATTATTAAATGATACGTGCTGTACAGATACATTGGAAATCTTCTCTCTGCCTACTCCATCTTGCTGTCCATAGCTTGGGGGCGACAGTGCAGGGGGTTCAGGACGTGTGACTGTTCTGCGAGGCTCAAACCGTTGATCTTCCGACCACAGGTACAGAAGTGGTCACAGCCTCTTAGTCTGCTGAGCCGCTCAGCGACCCCAGTGTGAAGATCTCAAACAGCAGGGAGGGATACGAGGCAAGAACCACTCCTATGTGCCTATACTCACAACTAAAACTAAACCTTATTTTTATTCAGCTGAAATACTGAACGCGGACACAGGAGTTCCCAGGTCAGGCTCACGGGGGGAGCAGAAGACTATCACAGGTGGCACAGGGCACAAGGCTGGGGTACATCCTAGACATAATGCCAGAGACAAAATTCAAAGCAGCTAAGTGTAAAACATGGAAAAAGATTCAGTGAAGTATACTTTAGGATGAAAGGAGCCCATCATCACATGAAAGGAGGGAGAATAAAAAAGAGCAGAGTTTAGACTAGAAGAGCATGAAGAAGTGACACGTCAGCAGATTATGCTGAAGTCAGAACCATGTCCAAGGTAGCATAGATTAGACAGACAGACAGGCAGCCAGGCACGCAGATAGATGCAGAGGCAGGCATGCAGACAGACAGGCAGCCAGGCATGCAAGCAGACAGGTGCAGAGGCAGGCAGACAGACAGGCAGGCATGCAGACAGACGCAGAGGCAGGCAGGCAGACAGACAGCCAGACAGACAGCCAGACAGACGCAGAGGCAGACAGGCAGGCAGCGGGGATTCAGGTTATTGACATACATTAGTAGTTAGTGCTGTGGACGGCTGAGGTAACACTGGAAGAACATCTTATTTTTGTGCCAGTTGAAGTGAGTCTTTCAGCCAAACAAAGAGGGAATACTCAATAGTTCTGACAGATGCCGGAAGCTTCTTGCACTAGCGGGACAGCTGTATTAAAGAACAAAGTGTCAAACATCACAGCATCGTCTGAAAGGTGTAGAGAGGGAAGAGGTATCTCGAGGGTACTGATTTACCGTGTGCTGGGCCGGGCCCGGGAAGGACGAGCTCGAAGGCGGCGGCGCTGGGGAGCAGGGCGGAGACGGCAACCCAGTGAGAAGCTCCTGTGTTACAGGGCTTAAGCAGCAGATGGGCCACGGGGCTCTGATTCAGACAGAGGATCTGAGAGAACATAAGGGAAAAGCCGACGGTGAGATGCAACAGTCTAGACGAGCTAAAGAGCTAAAGTCTGCAACCCAAGCCTTGTGATGAGGGAGACTTCAGACTGGCCGGTGTTGGGGGGTTGACACACTGGGGAGGAATCGGCTGGAGTCTTCTGATATTTGGAGGCAGATGCCATGTCATAAGCTTCACATACATGCATGCGAAAAGATCAATTATAAGCAACAATGGGACTGGAGAAGATGCACACTTATCTGTACTTTTCTGCGTGCAGCTTCCTGATTGGAGTGCAGGAGGTCACATGACAGGTGACCACAGGCCAACAGGTGGAATGCAGGCTTACCTGCTGATATTACCAGAGGATTCCTCCGTCAGATTTCTGACAGCCCAGAGGAAAGGAGCTCCTAATTCGCATGAAACGACGGCTACATTTGGTTCCGCTTGCACCGACAGGGCCGATAAGCAGGCTACCAGCAAAAGCATATACCAGTGAAGAGCGGGAAAGCACTGCCACCTAGTGGCACATATGGAATTGCACAAGAAGTTCTAAAACTACGTCAAAAAATTGAAATTTTGGTTGTATAAAAAACAACATAAAAATGTCTCCCACGCTACTATTTTCATAAATTTCTCATGTTTAAAGACTCTTTCAAACCCAGCAGTACTTCCAAAATACTTTCAACACCTACTCTGCAATCCTTTGCGAATCCTTCAGTTGTATAATAAATCAGTAAATATGTCACTATCGATGAAGACTGATCAAAGGCTTTGTGAAGGCACTCAGCACTTTGATATCATACAGGGATTTGCAGGGCACAGTTGGCAACAATCACATCCTGCACAATAAAAACATTACAAAGGTTAGATTTAACTACACCAGAGGTACTCAGTGCACATACGCTCATTAAGAAATCACCACACACACTACACTCGATGAATCTGTCTATCTATGCACAACGTTCTCTAAATGGCTAATTAAATAAGACAACTTCACAAAGTCTTTCACACACAGCTTCATTTTTTTCCACAATTGCCTTCAACATGTTTTCGCAAAGCAACACAGTGCTGTAGTCAAATTAGTATTTAAATAAGATATTAAGAAAACATTTATATCCAATGTTTATATCCCAACAAAGATTCACTTACAATTACAAAACAAAATTTAGATATTACTTCTACCTAGCAATGTATTCATTATAATTGAGCAATAACTGATGCCCAATTATAATTAATTTCTGAGCATGCCTACTGACCCATCACTTTGCAAGTGGTTTACAAGCTCTTTCGTAAACAACCAAGAGCAAGATATGATTGTAATACATTTAATTTTGTTTGTGAACGAATCTTTCCATGAATATATTTATGAATATATTTCAATATTTTGATAGCCTGACCAGTCTAACGTTATGTAACATAACTCCATTTTCACTGCCCACTAGTGGTCAAAAGGATGAACTGCACCAGTGTGGCCAAGCACAGGCACACCACTCAATGTCAGATAATAATAAAACAATCATGCAGTTATTAGGTCGCCTGATATCTACACATAGCAAGTATATTGAGGGAGAAAACTGATTTACAAGTGTTTGGATGGCATTTCAGTTGGTGACTAACTACGTGTGAAGGTCCTGATTTTGAAGACCAACCGGAGATGAGTCAAAGAGCATTTAATCGGGTGAGAGTGAGTCGAGAAGGCATTTTAAGTAAATTCACGTCTGAGTGAGCATGTTGCACTAGACAGGCCAGCGGCTGCTGGGATTGGCTGGGGAACACAATTTATAATGGCCGAAAAACCAGAGGACTGCATCAGGGTCTCGGACGGGGGTTTAGTCCTGGGAACGGAGCCGCCACGAAAAGCCCATCTGTGCTCCATATAAATGACAGCAGGGGGGCCAGACCCCCCACCCCCAGCACGGCGAGGAGGCAGGTGTTCCCAAAACATGTCGTTGCAATTCAGCAGGCCTCTCTTATGAGTCACGGGGGTAATTTTGGGGGTAAAAAACATATGGGACTGAAAATAAAGGCAGGAGAGATTTCCCTAGTCTGGGTGGGCATGTTGATTCCTAGAATATGCAAGGTTGTTCAGGGTCATTTCAGCATTTCATCACTTAGAATACAAATGTAGAGAATTTCCCCACGGGGATTAATAAAGTAATTCTGATTTAGATCCAGCTTAAAGTAATTACACAAGTTACAAATGCAGACCACACTGAAAAGGGCGACTCACAATAGTCCAAAGCCAAACATTAACAATAAACAGATAACCTTTAAATTAAACCATTTATTAAGAAACTTTTCCAGTGTAAAAATACAGCCACAATATATGGTAGTTAATCCGAGGCATGCGCATGGTGGAGGGCGAGATGGAAACTGGTAATTAAACGGATTAACCAAGCAACAGGTTTTAAAATGTAATTACATACCTGAGAATAACCAAACATGCCCGGGATGCGAATCAACAGATGA
Organism: Brienomyrus brachyistius; assembly: GCF_023856365.1. NCBI lineage: Eukaryota > Metazoa > Chordata > Actinopteri > Osteoglossiformes > Mormyridae > Brienomyrus > Brienomyrus brachyistius. Next base: position 4,836,881 of record NC_064557.1, on the reverse strand, counting down.
AAACCAAGGCAATCGTTTAAATAATGCAAGAAAGATAAATCACACATGGTGATGAATGCCGGTGCTGCAGAACTAATGTAAGGTACGGTGTTAAGCGGCTCTGCGGATCTACGGCATTCATACTGCAGCAAGCGAGTTTGCACTGCGACGTAATTCTTCAGCTATCCTTTCCAGTACATCTTTCCACAGGTATGTTCACAAAAAACACATTCTGTTCAGACACCGTATGTACTGGCATTGAAACACACACACACACACACACACACACACACACACACACACACACACACACACACACCTTTACGTACGCCGTTCCTGCTGCCTGGGATGCAGCGTCGTCAGTGATCGGTTTCAAAGCCCAACCGCTGCTCGCATGTTGACACGGACCTGAAGGTACTTCCAGGCCCTTCGCTCATCACAGCTGATGATTCATGAAGACACCTGCATATCTTTTGGAAGTGAGGCCTCCAGGGCTGAACCAGGACTCCTCTTCTTCACACCAGGAAGAACAGCAGAACTTCGGCCTGAAATCCTCGAGCATCTGTGAGAGTTCTATGGTGGTACGCAGCACATGACCTTTCACCTCTGAAGCAGCAACTCATGTGACACCACACAAATATACACAGTCAGAATACATGGAGATAAGCATTACATATTACAGCTATAAAACGAAGCCTGACTCTTATGAAACAAAGGGGATCGGACGCCGCGGAGACAAGCACCAGTAGATCAAAGACCGGCAGCTCCTTTAAACATCGAGAGTTTGAAACGATCACACTGAAAGTATGACTTCACACAATCTGGCAACCACACGTTACTTGGAGCGGTGGGGTTCCTCATCACTGAAATGTCCACCTCCACCTGTACAGGGGTCAGGTTTCCACTCCAGGGCAGAACAAAGCCTAGCTCCAGGAACTGGAGGGCCGTAGGACCCAGGGGGAGTTCATGTGATGGGTATCCCTACAGTCAAAGTGCCAGCCAAGTCCAAGACTAGTGTTTCCCAATCCGTCTTCAGGGACCTGCAGACAGTCCATGTTTTCGCTCCCTCCCAACTCCCGGAAGCAAAAATGTGGACTGTCTAGCTAGGAGATGGGAGGGAGCAAAAACGTGCACTGTCTGTGGGCTCCCCCGGACCGGGTTGGGAAAAACTGCTCAAGACTCATATAGTACTGGAGGATCCGGGTCTTTCCTGCCAGGTGGGGGCCGTGGATGCAGGAAACCTCAAAACCCCATGAGCACATCGCGCTCCTGGACACTGGTGTAGAAGGGCTTCCCGAAGACAAAGGAGTGCAGGCCGGACTTGAGCTTCTCGGCCAGGGCCATGATGATGTTCAGGTCGCCCTCGGAGGTCAGGTCCAGGTCGGTCTTCAGGCTGCGCAGGGAGCGAAAAGGCTTCTTCCCCTTCTGCCTGCAGAGGGACGGAGAGCGGACCTGTCAGCATCCACAACATGGCTCTCCTACACACAAAGCTGAAATACAACCACACCCACCCCTCCCACTGCCAAATGTGTGTTATTCTGGGAGAAACATTGACACAGTTATGTGTATGGCCGCCTGTTCCACGCCTGAACCTAGGTAACAGGTGTAAAAGAAGACAAATGAATCCAACAGTCAACCTGTAAATGAAGTGAAGTAACTGCTCACACTGAGAGACTGTTCGTGGATATTTTTCAATCCTGACTGGTAACCACCCCCACCCCAAATCACACAATGATGTCATTTTCTTTACATTAGTTGCCATCCTCAGATACTCAGGACCATCTTCTGGGTGTTTATGACTTAGCAACAGAGAAAGGATCCCTCTTTAACAGACCAGGCAATATGAAATCTAAAGATATATTGTTTTCACTGTTAGTTTTGTTAGCTGTAGACCGGTTATTTGTGGATAGTCTCAGATGATGGAGAGGCATGTAAGAGTTGTACAAGATTTAACTTACAATCAGAATTTAAAAAAATGATTATAATTGTGTTTTGTAATACTAATAATAATCTTTACATGTGACACTAAAAGACCCACAAGTGCAGGTCGAGTTTGCTTTTGAAAGGAGGAAACAGGCTACGACTCACGTTTCGTCCTCGATGTACTTCAGCAGCGTGAGGGCCTTCCTGTGCAGCAACAGCAGGAACTGGGCCAGGTAGGTGCTGCGCAACGATAGGCCCGGCTTCAGCAGGAACACCTATGAGGGGTGAGCCCAATGTGAGTGACAGCAGTGACAGCTAATCACGAATGGGATCAAAAATCAAGGCGGAGTCAGGACACTCGGGAAGGGGTGGAGCTACGGTCATGGGGACATAAGAATAAGATTGGAGTCTACTGAAGGTGGGCGTGGCCAAATAGAAAAGGGTACCGCTTACTGAAATGAGGGGGCGGGACTTATAGCTGGTAGACTAATCAGGAAAGGGACATGTTATATATGAGAGGGGAGGAGCAACACAGAAAAGATGTCCAGCCAACCCCCCCCCCCCATTGGCCCTCACCTCGTCCAGAAAGCCCATCACCAGGGTGTCCTTGTGCATGACATCCTGGAAAATGTTCCTGAAAGATACAAAGACCGTCATCTAAAGGTTCTTACACGAAAATGAAGCCGCCTCTGATGCAATTTCCTACCATGGGAAACACGACGGACTTCCTCTGAACAATCCAAGTAAGATGTAACGTGGGTTAGTATAAATTTACCCTAGAATCTCTAGAAGGTTTTTTTTCAGAATTATTGATTCTTTTAGAACAAAAAAACACATCATAACAGCGGCTGTCGAGTCCGTTCTCGGCCCCTCTGCTGATTTACACACCTTATTTGGTTGGTCCAGCTAACCAGCTCTATGATTTATTACAGAGTTTCCCAATCCGGTCCTCAGGGATGCAGAGTCAGACCATGTTTTTGCTCCCTCCAAACTCCCTGCCAGAATCCACATTTTTGCTCCCTACCATGAGCTGGGAGGGAGCAAAAGCATGAACTACCTGCGGGTCCCTGTGGAACTGCTTGGGAAACACTGATTTATCGGGTTGAAGCGGCCAGTGGCGGTGGAAGCTCCTGGGGTGCGCTTAGCAAGCTGCACCTCCCTGCCCGGCAAACTGCAGACGGGACCGGCGGGGGCTCGGCGGGGGCCACGTACAGGTCGGGTGTGAAGGTCTCGTCGGTGTGGATGACTGTGTCGGGCAGCACGTCGTCCTCGCCGGCCGCCTTCCAGAGTGCGCCTAGCTCGGCCCGCATATAGCGCCGCTGCGTGTAGACATGCTCGTGGCACGGCGGCATCTGTTTGACCGTGTTGACGTCCACGTCGATATGCGTCGTGGGGAACGGCGAGTACAGCACCTGCCGGAAGGGCAGCACAAAGCTGCCCGTCGAGTCCTGCCGGCCAAACCATTCAGTGTTTGTCTTTATAGCGCCTTTCACGCTGCCTCAAGGAGGAGCATAAGTTGTACTAAATGGTTCGTGATACAGAGATAAAGAGAAGACACACAAAGGGAAGGAAAGAAAGAACATCGGAAGATACAGGAAGAGAGGAGACCTTGGAGGCTCGAGACACACAGACACACACACACTGTACAGACTCCCCAGCCCAGCCGCGTGACAGCCTACCTTGAGCAGACCCTGAACGAAGAGGCCGGTGTCGTAGGAAAAGGAGCCGTCAGCTTTGCAGAGTCGGGAGCACCGGCGTTCGGTCGGCGTGAGGAACAGGCACAGTGTGCGGACGATCTGGGGGGGTGACGGTTACCAGCATGAGATTCGGGGGCAGGAGAGAGAGAAAAAGCTACCCAGGAATAGCTGTACCCGGCAACAGACGTTTTATACAGTGGAGGGCAGTGTTGCACTCGTACCTTATTGACTTTGTCGGGGTTGCTCCCAACCACCATTGAACAGCCGCAGGTCTGCAGATGAGAGCTGATGGCTCTGCCAGAGAGAAGAGGGACAGACTTAATACCCAGCAAGCATCTATCCTGCCCCGGGCCCCAGTGAGCCAGTAAACAGGCAGTGTGGGAGCCTGACAGCACGTTAAGGGAGGCAGGCATCTTACTTGTGCAGGAAATCTTCATGACAACTGTCCCCGATGTCGTCGTCATTCAGAACCGTGTCCTTAATCTGAAACATACCAAAATAAATAAATAAAATGAATTATTAAAAAACAATGATAATAAGACGAGCTTAAAGCATCAAACATTAGACAAGGTCAAGCAGAAACACATCGCAAAGATCAGTCTCCAGGGGTTTAAGTGGAGTTCAAAGTTACAGTTTAGCCCGCATTCGTCAATAAAAATAATCTGCAGTTAGTTTGGAACATTTTAGACGGGACCAAAGAAATGCCACCACACAAGGCATTAAGGCGTGTTTAGCTGAACACTAAATAACCTTCTAGCAACATGCAGACGTTAAACATCCAACCCTGGCCTGAACAAATTTAACAGGAGGCCGGACTCTCCTGTGGAACAGGAGGCTGAGATGCACACCCAGAAGCAGTAGGCAGTGTAAGCAGGGTGCTAAAGTGGCACTGCACACAGTACACACACTGCACACAGTGCACACAAGTCAGTAACCAAGGGTAACCGCCGGATCTCTGAGCGGGTCGCACGCGAAATCCTCCTCACTCAGACCCCCACCTTCCGATAGCAATCTCTCCACTGCTGAAGCTAATCGCAAGCCTCCAGTTAAACAAGCAACCAGGAACAGCTACTATTTACTGTAATAAATCAATTGAATTAAATGCATACATCTGTGTGGGGAAGTAGCCCGTAAGCCTAGGATTGTACCCTGTTATTGCAGTACGGTTTAAAGGATTACCCCAGGAAATTCTCCGCCTTTATACTGCAACCTGAATTTAAAAAAGCCTAACATTCATCTTGGGGATAACAGAGACAGCACTGAAGATGTGCACATGGACTGAGAAAGGAAATTCAAGTCAGCATGCAAATAACGTACAAAAGGTAAGACGATACACAAGAGATGTTCACGTCCAGAACGTACAACCAACCAGGTGAGTATAAAGAGTCCCAGTCTGTTGGCTAGAACAAAATCTTGGTCTGAACTTTTACTGTTTGGACCAGAACTGTCCACCTCTGCGATACACTGGACCTGAGCAGTGGCCCCTATCATACGCAGTCTGCAGCACGATCCCACGTGTCTGACACTCTTCGACCTCAGTGGCAATCGTGGTGTTAATGAAAATAAATTTAAAAAATCCTTATCGAATTGCTATTTCGACTGAAAACGGTTTCCTGGATTCCCTTCATTCAGCGTTTCTCAGATGTTGGGATTAAGTACCACTTCAGATCAAACCAAAGCAGTCAAGTACCACATGGGTGAATAAGTCACAATAACAAATTCCCGTCGTCTTCCGGCACCCCAACAGGGGGCGCTCCATGTACGGCAGGTCAATCTGCCAATTGGACGGCCCAAGACATAAACCTTAGCATTCTTTTAACATTCGTTCAGGTTGCAGGCAGGTCATATTTACCAAAAATGAACAAAATATTAATTACATTCTCTGAAACGTGAACATATTTTAAGCTTCATTTTATATCAGATACGAATTAGCAGACTAGCCTCTCATTGTGGGTCCATTTGTCTTAAGCAGCAACGGAGACAAAAAAAGGTCAGAGTGAAAATCAAATAAGGAGAATTAAAAACAAAGAAAAAAATGGTTGGGCAGAAAAGTTACGTGGGGGAGTGATTTTGTGAACTAGTTAAGCATGTCGAGTCAACTGCCGGGTTTGTCATATGTGACACAGTATTAGTATTTTTAATTGTTTGTATTTAGGAAGTTTCATTGACATGCAGAATTTTATTCTGAAAAGATAATCAGTTAGCCTCAGCAGTATCTGTTTCGGCCGCTGAACGCGTCAAGCTTTATTACGGTCAAACGTTATTACTAGCGTTTAAACTGTTTGTGTTTGGGAAGCTGCAGTGACAGTAAGGATTGTAGTTTGAAGGGATTCAAGAAATTTGGGTAAATACCTGTTGCTAGTTTTATTTTACCAAAAAGGAAAAACTTTTACTTGAAATGAATGTGTATTTATTGAACACCAGCCTAACAGACGTCACCACATCACACCACATCATCACGCTTACGTACATCCCACTAAGAAACACTGGTACTGTGTGATCAGGTACAGGTCTCCAAATCGGAGCAGGTAAGTGGCTTGGGCGGGTGGCGGGTGGATGATGTATGTGTGCGTGTGGATTTGGACGACTTCAGAGCCGATATACACATCACTACTAAGCCGAAAACCTCTGGCTGTAGGAATACATGGTATGAGCACAGGTTTATTTAAAAATAAATGGGTTTAAAATAAAAGGTTTTCCTATCAGAATGAGAAGCGAATACTCACATCGATGTCCTCTGGGACACTGTGGGTCTTCATGGAGGACAGCAGCTCCATAATGGGGACGATCTCCGACGTCAGCACCGACACGATGTTGTAACCCTGGGGGATTAATCACAGTCAGTAGCCGGTTACCCCGGCAACCACGCAACATCAGCAGCTTTTTAAAGTGCCCTGCACACCCAGTTTTAAAGAATCACGCCAGAGCAAGGGCAAGACGGTAACAGCCAGCTGTGAACCCAGGACCTGAGCTAAAGCATCGCGACGACTTCCATCCTTCTGACCCAGAGCGCTAAGACACCCGTGAGAATGATAGACCCTCCGTTCGGGGCACATTCATCTACCTCACAGATTATCTCACAAACAAGTGTAATTCACCATTCCCTGCACTAGAGGGCATCCAGGCATTCCAGTACAGCTACACTGTACGTTTACTATAATATATTATAATACATATACATGGGGACCATTCAAATTACTAGTCAATCACTAACTCTAAATGGTATTAACTGTTGTTGCTAATGTTGTTTCGGTTGTCAGTTTTCACATCCTTGCATAAATTGCAATTTTACTCAATCGCCTGATGCTTTTATCCAAAGCAACTTGCAGTAGAGGGAAGGGCTACAATTTATTTGTGATCCCTGGGCTTCGAACCTTTGACCGTTGCATCGTTAGCACAATGCTCTACTTGCTGAGCAATAACACAAAGTCTCCATTAATCACTCTGAAAGGATATATGAGGCTTAGCAGACCTGTGCAGCTGTGAGGCTGACCCCGATGTTAGCGCTAGTGTTCCAGAATGTGCACAAGACACAGAGTTAGCTGTGACCACGATGCCATGACCAGGGACAGCCCTACCTTCTGCATCCAGATGCGGCCCTTCCGGATGCTGTGTTTGAGCCTATCCACACAGACGGCGTGCAGCGGTAGGTAGAAGCCGAGCTCGGCCTGCGGCAGGATGACGGAGAGGGCGCAGGTGTTGCGGTCACCTTTCAGCTCGCCGTCGAAGATGAGCGACACGATGACCACGCCCTTCTCCGAGAGCACGAAGAACTTGACATCGATGGCACCGCTCTCTGCACTGCGCAGGATCTCGCCGTTCAGCGTGTGGTTGGCCAAGAAGGTGATATCGCCGTCACCCAGATGCACTGCCAGCGCTGGGGGGCCCCGAGGAACCCAGATGTGCCGCACGCGTGGCCCCAGGATGTTGTCCCAGTAGGCGAAGGTGGCGGCCAGCAGGGGACAGGACCCATCTACCGCCACCTCCGTCTTGGCCACGGCCGGGGACTGCGGGGGGCAGCCCGACGACATCTCCTGGGGGGTGTCTGGAGCCTGCCTCTGGATGGGAATCTCCACGCTGAGCTGTCTCTGGGGATGGGGTTAAAAATGTTTACATTTCTAATATCCTGGAGGACAAAAATGAATGCAAATTAAATATTGGGGGGTCACACCCCCCCCCCTACTTGTAGTTACAGACTACACACTTCACAACTGCACAAAAACACCTAAAACACACACAAACACACCAATTTCTATATATAATTAAAGAAGTGTAACATATGAAACATAATAAGAAAATTGGTAGGATAATGTAATAATTAATACAGAAAGAAAGAAAGAAAATCGAGCCAGTCTTGGCAGCCATATCACTGCCATACATCTCACATTTGAACCTTCTTAGAGCATTTTCAATGGCGATATGCTCGCATTCACTAAACTCGAAAACAAAATCAAGAGACTTTTAGCTGCTTAGACTGCAGCTGTTGTAGCTCAGTCTGTAAATCTTCCGCAAGATGCTTGTCCTGTTATATATACTTTAGTCAAAGAGAGAGCATTACTTCGTGCGGCATCTCCAGACACTATGCAGGCGTGGACAGACCGCCTTCACAAGCCAACAGGCGGCTGCTCCATTTCTGCTTACCATGCTGGCCGTAAAAGGACGTGTTGCATTGTGTCTTTAGGATCTTTTAAATAATAAGAAGAAATGTATGCCTGCATATATGCATGCACATATCCTGGATCTAAACAGCATTTTCAATGCATGTGAAGCACATAAACCTCAGGAACTTCACTTGACTGGATATCGAATAAAAATCCCTGCTTTATTTTGACTAGCTACCTGTTTAACACTAAGAGGAGCAATTAAGCCGCTTCACGAAAGTAACGGCATCTCCGGCTTTAGTATTGCTGAGGTGGCACACGAACACGTTTAACAAAAACATCTCGAGCGATCGACTGTTATAGTTTGGAATGTCATGAATGTCATGGTACTTACAGCGTAAAACTACCGGATAAATAGCCCAGTTCGCTTTTTCCACCGTTAACAGCGCGTCCTTGCCCTTCATTTCCGCAACACTTCCTGGTGTGACGTCACAGCCCAAAAAATAAATACGAGCCGCGGCGCTGTCGCCCCCTGCCGGCCGCTGGCATCGTCTGACAGGAAACATACGGCGCTATGTGGAAGCATGTCTCTTCCACGCAATCGTGGCGTGCTCTCATTATCAGCCTCCATAGGGATAGACCAAGCGCTAGGGGGCTTTTCCTCCGTCACACCATTTTCTGTTAAATCTAGATGCTGTAGTGTGTGAGAATCCCAAGTGGGAGGCTGTGTCTGACATGCAGGATGCTGGATCCATTCACACCACGTTCAAAAACCACTGGGATCGGGGATCTCAGCCATTCAGGTCGTCCCGTTAATGAAATACTGAACCTTCCATGTTAAACTGGCCACTGAAAGTGTGTGTTGTATGTATGTGTGTGTGTGTGTGTGTGTGTGTGTGTGTGTGAGAGAGAGAGAGAGAGAGAGAGAGAGAGAGAGAGAGAGAGAAAGCACCTGCAGCTCAGCAGTTGCGCGTTTGAGTGTAGCAAGAGTGCCCAGTGGAACCTGACATGACCCAGAGAGAACATGCGAGCTCCACACACGCCAAAAGGCTTGTGCGGGTCCCCCAAAGCCGGAAGCGTGCTGCAGAACCCAGCCTGATACCATGTCAAGCAAGTCACTGACAGCAGTCTACGATCTGAAGATTATTTCCAGCGCTTTCTTTCACCCTTCCAATTACACGACGGTTCCCTGTTTGCAGCGTTCCCCAAGAGCTACCGTCTTCTGAGGGGCAGATTGAATGTTTCACTGGAAATCCAGTTTAATTGCTTTCCCGTCCGCTGTTCAGACCGAAGGCCTCCTTATCCTTTCACATGCCGGAGGTGCGGCCATTTCAGAGCAAATGAGATGCGTGCTTCCTGGAGGTAATTACTGACTGTAATGGAAACAGCCACTGCAGCGATGCTCTGAGCGCCGTCTGGGTCTCCACGCATTACCAAGCTCTCACCCCTCCTGCTCAGAGTGTAAAAGCCAGGAATTTTGTTCAGATGACCGCTTACCTGCTAAATGTAAACTACCCATAAGGACGGTAGATTTTCTTCCAGATTCTTCTAGAATGCTAAGTCCCTCAAAGCCTTTCCAGCATATGCCTCTTTATACAAACAACAGTAAAAGGAAAAAAAAATAATAACTTTCAATTAAAATTCTTCTTCTTTTCAATATTTAATCCTACGTCTTATACAGATAGGCAGGATGCAGTTGGCATATTTCGTAAATGTATGGTCATGTTTCAAAAGGTATTTATTTTACAGAATAACTCCATGTATTGTAACGTGGTGGGGCAGGTGGGCCTGCTTCTCTTCTCAAAAGGTTAAACAAAGCCTGTTGTTCCTTTTTCTGAAGTACGAGTGTGTCAGAGCCACTGCTGTACCCTTATTAATTGTAAAGCTGTAAAATGTCTGCCTTGCTGCTGATATTTAGATGTCCAAAATAGTTCAGATCAAAGCTGAGAGCTTCTCAACATGGGAGACGGGGACCTAGTTGGTATCTCAATTTTAATAGGAGGGAGAGGTAATATGCAAAAATGACCAATAAGCTAAAGAGATGAGCCAAGGACTGGGCTAGTAAGGACCCAGCACAGTTGGGAAGTCTCTGCACACTGCGGCCAATTTCTGTGACTTCACGGCTTGGCTCTCGCTCTGCTCGGCATTGCCAGCTGTGGCAACTTATATAGACTGTTAATGTCCTTCCAAATCACATCCAAGCAGTTGAAATGGAGAGGACAGGTGGACTCGGAACTGTGAACTCTGAAGGTGCAGAAAACATTTCAAAGATGAGCGATAGAAGCAGGATGCATCTCAGCTGCATTTCAAGCATCGATAGTAAGAATACTTTTGTGCCATGTGAGTTTCATGTGTTATTTTTCAAATAAATGATTAAAATCCCGTTTTTCGTTTTGTCATCGTGAATTATTAAGCATAGACTGCTGACGGAAGAGACGGATTTAAATGATATTAGCTTAAAGCCGTAACACAGTGAACCCTTCTAGACTGTATGCATCCTGGACGAAGAGGGACCCCAATGAATGGACTTCGGGTGGGGTAGGTGAGTCAGTGGTCAGTACCCCGCTTCTCACAAATCCAGGGTGGGGTAGGTGAGTCAGTGGTCAGTACCGACTTCTCACATATCCAGGGTGGGGTAGGTGAGTCAGTGGTCAGTACCCGCTTCTCACAAATCCAGGGTGGGGTAGGTGAGTCAGTGGTCAGTACCCGCTTCTCACATATCCAGGGTGGGGTAGGTGAGTCAGTGGTCAGTACCCGCTTCTCACATATCCAGGGTGGGGTAGGTGAGTCAGTGGTCAGTACCGCTTCTCACAAATCCAGGGTGGGGGTAGGTGAGTCAGTGGTCAGTACCGCTTCTCACATATCCAGGGTGGGGTAGGTGAGTCAGTGGTCAGTACCCGCTTTCTCACAAATCCAGGGTGGGGTAGGGTGAGTCAGTGGTCAGTACCGCTTCTCACAAATCCAGGGTGGGGTAGGTGAGTCAGTGGTCGAGTACCGCTTCTCACATATCCAGGGTGGGGGTAGGTGAGTCAGTGGTCAGTACCGCTTCTCACAAATCCAGGGTGGGGTAGGTGAGTCAGTGGTCAGTACCGCTTCTCACAAATCCAGGGTGGGGTAGGTGAGTCAGTGGTCAGTACCCGCTTCTCACAAATCCAGGGTGGGGGTAGGTGAGTCAGTGGTCAGGTACCGCTTCTCACATATCCAGGGTGGGGTAGGTGAGTCAGTGGTCAGTACCGCTTCTCACATATCCAGGGTGGGGTAGGTGAGTCAGTGGTCAGTACCCGCTTCTCACATATCCAGGGTGGGGTAGGTGAGTCAAGTGGTCAGTACCGCTTCTCACAAATCCAGGGTGGGGTAGGTGAGTCAGTGGTCAGTACCGCTTCTCACAAATCCAGGGTGGGGTAGGTGAGTCAGTGGTCAGTACCGCTTCTCACAAAATCCAGGGTGGGGTAGGTGAGTCAGTGGTCAGTACCGCTTCTCACAAATCCAGGGTGGGGTAGGTGAGTCAGTGGTCAGTACCCGCTTCTCACATATCCAGGGTGGGGTAGGTGAGTCAGTGGTCAGTACCGCTTCTCACAAATCCAGGGTGGGGTAGGTGAGTCAGTGGTCAGTACCGCTTCTCACAAATCCAGGGTGGGGTAGGTGAGTCAGTGGTCAGTACCGCTTCTCACAAATCCAGGGTGGGGTAGGTGAGTCAGTGGTCAGTACCGCTTCTCACAAATCCAGGGTGGGGGTAGGTGAGTCAGTGGTCAGTACCGCTTCTCACATATCCAGGGTGGGGTAGATGAGTCAGTGGTCAGTACCGCTTCTCACAAATCCAGGGTGGGGTAGGTGAGTCAGTGGTCAGTACCGCTTCTCACATATCCAGGGTGGGGTAGGTGAGTCAGTGGTCAGTACCGCTTCTCACAAATCCAGGGTGGGGTAGGTGAGTCAGTGGTCAGTACCGCTTCTCACAAATCCAGGGTGGGGTAGGTGAGTCAGTGGTCAGTACCGCTTCTCACATATCCAGGGTGGGGTAGGTGAGTCAGTGGTCAGTACCCGCTTCTCACAAATCCAGGGTGGGGTAGGTGAGTCAGTGGTCAGTACCCGCTTCTCACAAATCCAGGGTGGGGTAGGTGAGGTCAGTGGTCAGTACCGCTTCTCACAAATCCAGGGTGGGGTAGGTGAGTCAGTGGTCAGTACCGCTTCTCACAAATCCAGGGTGGGGTAGGTGAGTCAGTGGTCAGTACCGCTTCTCACAAATCCAGGGTGGGGGTAGGTGAGTCAGTGGTCAGTACCGCTTCTCACAAATCCAGGGTGGGGTAGGTGAGTCAGTGGTCAGTACCGCTTCTCACATATCCAGGGTGGGGTAGGTGAGTCAGTGGTCAGTACCGCTTCTCACAAATCCAGGGTGGGGGTAGGTGAGTCAGTGGTCAGTACCGCTTCTCACATATCCAGGGTGGGGTAGGTGAGTCAGTGGTCAGTACCGCTTCTCACAAATCCAGGGTGGGGTAGGTGAGTCAGTGGTCAGTACCGCTTCTCACATATCCAGGGTTGGGGTAGGTGAGTCAGTGGTCAGTACCGCTTCTCACAAATCCAGGGTGGGGTAGGTGAGTCAGTGGTCAGTACCGCTTCTCACAAATCCAGGGTGGGGTAGGTGAGTCAGTGGTCAGTACCGCTTCTCACAAATCCAGGGTGGGGTAGGTGAGTCAGTGGTCAGTACCCCGCTTCTCACAAATCCAGGGTGGGGTAGGTGAGTCAGTGGTCAGTACCGCTTCTCACATATCCAGGGTGGGGTAGGTGAGTCAGTGGTCAGTACCGCTTCTCACAAATCCAGGGTGGGGTAGGTGAGTCAGTGGTCAGTACCGCTTCTCACAAATCCAGGGTGGGGAGGTGAGTCAGTGGTCAGTACCGCTTCTCACATATCCAGGGTGGGGTAGGTGAGTCAGTGGTCAGTAACCGCTTCTCACAAATCCAGGGTGGGGTAGGTGAGTCAGTGGTCAGTACCCGCTTCTCACAATCCAGGGTGGGGTAGGTGAGTCAGTGGTCAGTACCGCTTCTCACAAATCCAGGGTGGGGTAGGTGAGTCAGTGGTCAGTACCGCTTCTCACAAATCCAGGGTGGGGTAGGTGAGTCAGTGGTCAGTACCGCTTCTCACCAAATCCAGGTGGGGTAGGTGAGTCAGTGGTCAGTACCCGCTTCTCACAAATCCAGGGTGGGGTGCTGAAATCCCACCTCCCCTCTCTCCGCGGGGATCTCTTCATGATTGCAGGGATCTGCACTGGGTTCTTCACTTCTGTAAGTAGGCCGGCAGTCCGCGGACAACTCGTGCTTAGGGAGGGGCTGCCATAAAGCCTATTATATAACCAGCTCGGCTTAAATACAGTGATGGGTGCCCTGCTTTGTGACGCTCAGGACATCGCACGGCCTCCGCAGTTCGTCAGCTTCGGTACAGCCCTGAAAGTACTTCCTTTTATCATTACTGTAATTATTGTTGTTAATCAATGCACTGTACTATTTTTCAGAAATTTGACTAAAAGGCAGTTGGTAAGCTGAGGACTTCCTGTATAATTGTTCTGAAGATGTATGGGGGTGAGTGATGGCCTTGGAACTGATGCAAAAATTACAAACCAGGTTATTTTTTTTTTCGGGGGGGGGGGGGGGGGGGGGGGGGGGGGGTGGAGAATACATCAACAGGCAGAAAATGCTGTGAAGGAGACTCCTGAGACCATGCAAGGAAGACAGGGACGAATCACTACAATACAAAGTAATGCATATGTGGTATAATGCAGTTACACCATGGAGCCTGTTGTCAAACCCTAGATGCAACAGGAATTCCGTACTTCAGTACAAATGGAAAGAGACTGAAGATTTTGGTATGTGACTTGCCTGGGACAGAAGCTCTTTCTAAGAGGCTAAATGATGTAAGATTTCTGTGTTAACAGATCATTCCGATTAGTGCCCCCCCCCCCCCTCCCAAAAGGGGCATGTGGCCCCCAATCAGGCCTCATTACATGGCTGCAAAAGTGGCTTCTGATCTTCACAAACACGGGAATCTTGATCAGACACAGTGCCTCCACTCCTTGGACAGATAAGTGTCTAGTGGCCGCCAGAAGCGCTAGCATTTGTCCATAATTACATTTTTAGGCAAGTTGCAAAACTTAAGAAGTCATTGCTAGGACTCATTCGATTTTGCAAAATACTAAACCCCCGAAATGAAAGGCAATCTCCTCTCTTCAAAGGAGCAGAGGAAAAATGTCACACTTGAAGGCCTCTCTAGTTTACTGTAATTATACTTTCAAGCCTGTTATTGTCATGACTGGGAATTAAATTGAACGCACCCCAGTACAAATGCTTAATGCGTTTACTCCGGGCTGTTTGAGTGTAGGTGGCACCGTGGTTCAGTGGGTAACACTAATGCCTGAACCAATCAATCAGAGCCGCTGAACATCTGGTATAGGTGTGCTTGGGGGCCGGGAGGGAGGTACAGTATGGGCTGCCGGGGGTCCCTGTGGACTGAGTTTATAAAGCCTGCCACACAGGGTGCACGCCAGCCCCCTGTCCTAAGCTAAGGTCCCTCTCCCACTGCAACCATGATAAGTGGCTACAAGACAGATATGTGAATGTAGACCTTTGGATCTTTGTTTCATTAATGGCACTTAAGTCAGACTTCATAGTCAGTCCATCCTTGATGACATCAGATAGGCGATGGAGACAGATGGTGTTCTTCTCCGTCACTCTTTGGCGGGAGCCGGAGACACATCAGTCTCCTTACATCACGGTGATTAACGGGCCCCTGCGCTGTAGAGATGGCTGTCTGCATATCCCTTCCCCCTTACCACTTTGATTGACGGTGTGGCAGCCCGCCGTCAAGTCGATCATAGGTGGTCCTGTTTACCTAATAACGTGTCAGGGGGCCGTGGGGTCTTAAATATTCCTGCCGCTAAAGTCGTGAGTCATACAGGTGCTTTTATGAAGACCACATTCCTTATGAAGCCACGTAAAAAGGATTTAAGGAACGCGTTTAGCGATCCATAAAGTAGTGAAACAAGAGAAGTGTGTGCAGCTCAGGATCAGGGAAAAATAAAGAACGAGCGTTTATTATCCTCAAACGCGCCCATGTCGTTAAAACGGCTAATAATAATAATAATATTGATAATAATAATAATAATTATAATAATAATAGTGTTGTTATAATAATAATAATAATAATAATAATAATAGGCTTCAAACAAGACCAGTTCATGTCAGCTCATAAAAATGCATTTACATCTGTTATATAATGGCGATTTAGCATTCCGGAATTAACATCTCTGCAACATTAGGAAAGATAAATAAAAAGCACAAAGATTATTTACCACATGCTGCATTTTTTCCACCTGGGACTCAGAAATGAATGTGGTTTAATCACATTATATGTGTGAACAGCAGTTCTCAATCACAGCAATTAGAGCCTGCCTTTCTGTCATGGGGGCGCCCTGTGTGCGGAAAGAAGAGCGAATGGCGGTCAGGAGCCTCTGATGGCTATGCAGATAAGGACATGGGCAGAAGTCTGAGAGGCTCCCCAGCCAAACCCTGCTCCCCCAAAGCTCCCCCCAATCCTGTACCCTGTACCAGCCATCCCCGCAGCCACTGTTCTTACTGGGAATCTGACTGCTTGAAGAGTGGTTCTCTAAATACTGTGTAGGCTGATTGGTTTTCCAGATGCTTCTCGACACTATTTAAACGTGAATCGTGTCCACCTGAGAATCCTCTCAGTTGCATGTTTAATTCTTCGAGGAAACTGCTGCATGGGCATCGCTTTTTGTACAGGTGATGGGGGGCGGGAGGGCTAGTCACGGCCGATGGACCATGAAGCATCACAAAGCATCATGGTGCCTCTGATTATCTCACTCCACGGGTGCCAGAGCAGTGAGGAATCGATTAGGGAGGATAACCTGCATGTTTCCAGCCCTTTGCTACTGATAGATTGTGGAAAAGAGAGCAAACGGGATGCAGAGATGGGCAAAGAGGTTCACTTTCATCAGCATCCTGGCCCCACAAGTCCTGATTCTATTTCATACAGTCGCTAAACTAATCATTGCCATGGTGGTCTCTGTGCTCAGCTCAGGAGCTCGATGTCGTGGAAAATTGCTGTTTCGATGTGGTAGATCGCCTGGAGAATAAAAAAGGATGCAAAATGACTGGCAAGGATCTTCAGCATCCTCAAGCATTACTGGCCTGTTAGTATTGCAGGTTTTCACACTGAAGATAAGTATAGCTTTGCCAAACTTTGTTTGTAACCCTTACTGCAGTGCTCAGGAATAACCCACACCACCCTTACTGCAGTGCTCAGGACTAACCCACATCACCCTTACTGCAGTGCTCAGGACTAACCCACACCACCCTTACTGCAGTGCTCAGGACTAACCCACACCACCCTTACTGCAGTGCTCAGGACTAACCCACACCACCCTTACTGCAGTGCTCAGGACTAACCCACACCACCCTTACTGCAGTGCTCAGGACTAACCCACACCACCCTTACTGCAGTGCTCAGGACTAACCCACACCACCCTTACTGCAATGCTCAGGACTAACCCACACCCCCCTTACTGCAGTGCTCAGGACTAACCCACACCACCCTTACTGCAGTGCTCAGGACTAACCCACACCACCCTTACTGCAGTGCTCAGGACTAACCCACACCTTTTATACTGTCTAATACAGCATTTTGGAGCCTGCTTTAAGATATGAAGCATTTTTGTTTGCTCATATGTTCATTAAGGAGGTCATTAGTCGTCAGCTATGAGCATAGACTGTCTTAGATGCAGTGTTGGCAAGGTTACTTGTGAACTGTATTAGGTTATATATTAGGTTTTTATCATTAAGAATATATTTGTATGTGACCCCTTGTAATCACTAACATTTTAATTAGTAACTGTAATTTAACTGCATATTGTCTCAGCATGGTGGTGCAGTGATTAGCACTGTTGCCTGGTGCCCTTGAGAGCAGCGTTCAAGTGTCTGCCAGGGTTCCTTGTGTGTGGAGTTTGCATGCTCTCTCCCCATGTCATTGTGGGGTTTCCTCTGGGTACTCCAGTCCCCCCCCCCCCCCCCCCCCCCCACACAGTCAAAAAAATGCTGAGGTTAATTGGAGTTACCACATTGCCCATAGGTGTGCCTATATCAGTGAATGGTGTGTGAGTGTGCCCTGCGATGGGCTGGCTCCTTCCCTGGGGTGTTCCCTGCCTTACACCCATCACCTCTAAGATAAGCTCCGGACCCCCTGTGATCCTGAAGAGGACAAGTGGTTACAGGTAATGGATGGTTTGTTACTGCTTGTCACCTCTTAGAGACAGAAACGTGGACGGCAATTATCTGTGCTTGCAAACACGTGATTTCCAGACCAAAGTGATATAGAGCCTTGGGTCTAACACAACCCCCTTACCCCCCCACCAGCCCTAACCTTAGCTATAAGTAACCAAACAAAATATGAGACTTTTGGCATTTTTACTTTTTTTACTGCATTCACAGATCACCAAACAAAAAACAGAATTTTATTACATTATGGGGGGCATTTGTCCCGACAATGTAATATACATAAACATAATCCACACACACACCATGTTCACCTTTCGTGCTGTGATGATCCTGTCCATGCCTCTGTCCCAGTAAGTCCTAAAACCAGTAACCCACATTGCTGTATATATCATGTCTGCCCCAGTCCCACTCTTGCTGCCTTGTTCCTCCTTGGAAGAATATTGCATTTTCTGTGTTACTTACTGTAGCTGGCACATGTGTGTGTGAAAAGAAACACATGTAGGATTGGGAAAACATACGTATTGAGAGAAGCATGGCACTGAGACGAAGACGCTTCTTCTCGCAGGGCTGCAGGCCTGCTGCCGTGTGGCTTTGAAGCTGCAGTCAATAGGATAGGATAGGATAGGATAGGATAGGATAGGATAGGATAGGGTAGGGTAGGATAGGGTAGGATAGGGTAGGATAGGGTAGGATAGGATAGGGTAGGATAGGGTAGTACTTTATTGATCCCACAGTGGGGAAATTTGCGTGTTAATGCAGCTCCAGACAGCTAGTAAGAAAGAGTTTACAAGAGTAAAAGAATATAAAAATACAAGAATAAGAATACAAATAAGAAATAATATGAAAAGATAGAGCACTAGTCCAATACTAGTAATAATGCCTATAATTTCGAGCCCGTTTTCTCCCAGAAGTTTTCAGAACCTTGAAAAAAAGAGGACAGTCCATGAAGGGGTTTCCGAGTCCATGGCAGCCGCTTAACGCCACACCCAACACGTTACTTTATGTTCAGAAAGCAGGCAGAAGATATTCTGTATCTTATTAAGATCTTTCAGTAAACGCTACATTCTGACAGCTAAGCTATGTGGGACAGTCTTCAATGTACGGGAAAAGCCCTTCAAGGTTTTAAAGTAATTTTTTAAGTGATTTAGTCCTGCGTTTCTCAAACTTATTTGTCCTGGGGACCAGTCATGCTAGGCTTTGGTGCTGCAGGGCCCTGCATAAACGACCACCCCCAACCCTCCCCCGCGGATGCATATCTGCATGGATGGATGCATGGATGGATGGATGGATGGATAGATGGATAGATATTATTACTATAGATAGACAGTGTTACTATTATTATTATCTGACTGAATTTTGATTGCTGCAGAAGCGAGGCTCTGCGGACCGGCAGGAACCCTCTCACAGACCGGCAGGAACCCTCTCACGAACCGGCAGGAACCCTCTAACGGACCGGCAGGAACCCTCTCACGGACCGGCAGGAACCCTCTCACGAACCGGCAGGAACCCTCTCACGGACCGGCAGGAACCCTCTCACGGACTGGCAGGAACCCTCTCACTGACTGGCACTGGTCTATGGTCCATAGTTTGAGAAACGCTGATTTAGGCATCATATGTAATGCCTAAGCAATTATTTTGCTCCATTACCCTTTATCAGACTTGTTTATGTTGATATTCTATTCCTTTCTCTTAATGAGTTTTAAATTTCAGTTTCTCAATATGACACAAAAAATTCAGAATTTTCTTTAGTTTCAATTCATTTCCAGTTTTAAGACACTCGACTGAATGAACACATGCCACTATTGCTTTGTTTCAAGGCTGTGCTCCACATCTTTATCTAATAACAGGTAAGAAATGACAGAGTTTCTCAGGCAACTTTTATATAAAATGTACCACATTCCGGAATTAGAATACACCCACTTACAGGCTTACAGTATGATCTTCTTTTAAATAAAAGCCACTTCCATGATTCTGAAACACTGTAATTATTTTTAAATATAATTTTAAGCACTACTTATCTGCTGTACAGGACGGAGGCCAGAATTATTCCTTTTTAAATAATTGTTATTTTGTCATATTAACCTCATATAGCCCAGTGTTCCTCTGTTATCTCAGCAGGTTATTCAATTCCCTTGATAACAGAAATAAATGTCATTTATTTACTGGACACTTTTATTCAAAGAGACGTGCATTTTTGAGGAGACTGGGTCAGTCCGTCCATGGTAGTATCGTGCTCTAGAGCGTAATTGTGAAATTAGTCTGCTGACCTGAGGATTTAAGTCCATGACCTCATGACCTCCATGATCACAGACACGCTGTCCTAACAGACTGATCCACACACCACTTCCCCGAATGTATGGAAAAAAATCCAAATTTAATGGGCCTTAGTAGCATTTATAAAGTTTGGCATGAGCTTTGTGTGTGTGTGTGTGTGTGTGTGTGTGTGTGTGTGTGTGTGTGTGTGTGTGTGTGTGTGTGTGTGTGTGTGTGTGTGTGCGTGTGTGTGTGTGTGCATGTTCTTCATGTATCGGCACAGACATCGTCAAGGTACACGAGATTCCTCAAAGCCAGCCTCTAGCCCCCCCAGAGAGCGGTGTCCCAGAGTGCACTCTGCTCTTTGCTTCCCAGGATTGTGTCCAAGTTCCTACAACCCTAATTGGATCAGTCGTTACTGGAAAAATGCATGCATATTCATAGTATTCCCACTCATATTTCATCACTATTTATACTCCCCCCCCCACCATTTCTCAGTGTTCCACACTCAGATTCACAGTAGGTGCTGAATAAATTGAGAAAAAACAAGTCTGTTTTGCTTAAAAGAACAACATGGCCATTTGCTCATTGCAAAAAAACTATAAATGTATAATGTGTTAAACTGAGCACATCGTTAATCTTCTACTTGGCTCAGTCTGCACTCTGACAGTCAGTCCACAACATTGTCAAACAGGCTGAGAATAAGGGTGACGTTACTCTTTCATCCATACGTGAGAACATGGCTGGATCTGCACATAGAAGCTGGACGGGCCACAGCTGATGAAAGACCTACAGCAGCCCCTGAAGTTGACCAAAGCGCCATTTGCAGCTGGAAAGTGCTGGAAGCAGGTGGCCATTTGCCTGGCTGTCTAAGTGACCTGTGCTTAAGTTCCCCAGTGTGTGTGAGATCATATGGGGCAATAAGGAAGAAGGTCAGTCAGAGCCAGGTAGAGAAAGGGAGTGTATTGAGCAGGCTGTAGAGAATCCAGATGCTGCCATTTCCTACTGCTGGAGTTTTGGCTAAGGGTGGGATGGGTGGTGCGGTGGTTACCAAGAAGGTCCTGGGTTCGGTCTCAGGTGCTTTCTGTGTGGAGCTCGCACGCTCTCCCTGTGTTCACGTGGGTTTTCACCGGGGCTCTGGTTTCCTCCCATGGTCCAGAAGTGTGCCCTGTAGTTGTGTGAGTGTGTGTGAGTGTGTGTGTGAGTGTGTGTGTGAGTGTGTGTGCCCTGCGGTGTGTTGGCTTGGTTCCCGCCTGCGCCCATAGTTCCCAGGATGCGTTCCTGCGACCCCAGTTTGAATTCAGGAGTTTCAGAAAACGGATGGATGGCTAAGGGTGGACTTCAGAGGCATAAACGTTTGCCAGTTCGAGGCCACAATTGCACATTCATAAGGTCTGCTGACTTTGCTCAGCTTGCCGGAGTGAGCTTTTCAGTTCCAGTCTGCACACACATCCACACACTTTTACATGCATGAAACAGTTTTATTACACTGTAAATAGTCTGTAGGGTTTGCAAACTACAGCAGAGCTTTTGATGTAGATAATTTTAGGTTTATAATGGAACAACATGCATTAGCCGTAAGACTTCTTGTGTGAGTGTGAGAGTCTGAAAACGTCAGCAACCCTGCCTTTATAAGATAATATCTTACAACTGACCCAAATTATGTTCTACCCAGTAACGTGGATGGGGAAAATAAAAGTGGTTCATACCTCAAGTAATACTGGAGACAGTTCCTGCTGAGCATAGCAATGGTTAATAATGCAGTTAGTAGCGGGATGCTAATATATGGGTCTGAATTATCTTATGTTGGGCACATCCTTACCGTAAAGAGGTGTGTGTCTTTATTTGGAAATCCCTGGACCAGCTCATTAAAAGGCCCATTAAATTTTAACTCCCTATCGCTAATGAGCCCTACAAGATGAAGTGCAGTGTCTTTTCCCACATGAATTGGCTCCACCTCAAGGAGATCAGAGACATTTTAAGGTAGATTTCTGTGTGCTTTGTACATTGATGAAGGCTACATTCACTTATTTAGCAGACAAATGAGGATCAGCAAGCAGAGTTAGGCAGCTTTCCTGGATCAGCTGGGGTAAGGACCTTGCTGAAGGGCAGAAATGGTGACATCACTCTTCCAACCACGGGATTTGAACCAGCAACCTCCCAACCATGGGCACAGAGTCCTGACCTGCAGAGCTACACGTAGTCCAAATAAGCACAAATCTGTACACAAACACATGCTGGGCGCCTGTTTTTTTTCCCGGAGGTCTGTTTACGACGCGGGAATTTCTTGTCACATCCAGCTTGTCAGTTGAAAAGCCCAGACTTTGACACGCCAGTAGGTGAGAGTGAGGCTGAGTCAGGGCACACGCTGGGAGAACCAGCTGAACTGCCACGTATGTGCCCGTCCCTGGTCACGGCATCATTTTCAGAGCAGCGGCCGCATGCCGTCTGCCACCCCCCACCCCCCTGGGCAGATTTAGAAACACGTAGGTGGGTTATTTGGCTTAGGACCCCAGGAGGCTGGCTTTGCAAAGAGCTACAGCGGGAAAGATAGAAAACTAACACGTATACACACAGGCACCTACACGGCTAAATAATGCATAAGCCCAGCAATTAAGCATCTAAATCTCAGCACTACACGAGCCAAAAAATAAACCCGGATTGACTTCATGCGACGTGACAAGCCAGGTCCACTGGGGTTCACCCCCTCCCTGATCTGGATGGCAACGGCTCGGTAAACACAGTGGGGGCCGGCTTATATATCGACCAAGCGAGTCGGAGCTACAGCTTCCTGGAGCTGGTCCTCGGCTGGGAGGCGACGGACTCCATTGAGCTGGACCCATCGCAGTGGAGTTGAGGGCTCGCTCAAACGATTAGCCTAATGACACCGGGGATGCCAAACTGCAGAACAGAGTCAATCATGGGGGTTGCAGCTAGAAACCTGTGTCCCTACTCACCTCCTCGCTCTGCTCAACTATTATGCCATTAGTACCCTGGTCCCACTGCAGTGCTGGCCGGCCCTCAGCAGGGCCTAAGAGCTACCTGACTATTTTACTCAGCTAATCAGGCTGTGCATCACCGCAGCCTACGGGCCGCGTCGTCTTGGGCTTCGGAACCATACAGCCGTCTGAGCTGTGCTCCGTTCTGGCAGGGCGATGTTTGGGCATAGTTTAAGTAGGAATCAGCTGTGGTGAGAATGCCTGGGAGGCTAGAACCTCCTTCGTTCATCTAGATGAAGCCAAATACTAACATTAGCTTTGGCATTAGCCTGGGGCTATGAGCTGGACTGACTTAGCTGACAGCTAAGCAGAGAAGCGGAGGTAGGCCCTCGGTGAGCTAAGTGGAGAAATTGGGGCAAGTCCTCTGCTAGCTAAGTAGAGAAGCGGAGGCAGGCCCTCGGCGAGCTAAACGCAGAAACTGGGGCAGGTCCTCTGCTAGCTAAGCAGTGAAGCAGAGGCAGGCCCTCGGCGAGCTAAGCAGTGAAGCAGAGGCAGGCCCTCGGCGAGCTAAGTGGAGAAACTAGGGCAGGTCCTCTGCTACCTAAGCAGTGAAGCAGAGGCAGGCCCTCGACGAGCTAAGAGGAGAAACTGGGGCAGGTCCTCTGCTAGCTAAGCAGTGAAGCAGAGGCAGGCCCTCGGCGAGCTAAGCGGAAAAACTGGGGCAGGTCCTCTGCTAGCTAAACAGGGAAGCGGAGGCAGGCCCTCGGCGAGCTAAGCGGAGAAACTGGGGCAGGTCCTCTGCTAGCCAAGCAGTGAAGCAGAGGCAGGCCCTCGGCGAGCTAAGCGGAGAAACTGGGGCAGGTCCTCTGCTAGCTAAGCAGAGAAGCGGAGGTAGGCCCTCGGCGAGCTAAGCGGAGAAACTGGGGCAGGTCCTCTGCTAGCTAAGCAGAGAAGCGGAGGCAGGCCCTCTGCTAGCTAAGCAGTGAAGCAGAGGCAGGTCCTCTGCTAGCTAAGCAGTGAAGCAGAGGCAGGTCCTCGGCGAGCTAAGCAGTGAAGCAGAGGCAGGCCCTCGGTCAGCTAAGCGGAGAAACGGGCAGGTCCTCTGCTAGCTAAGCAGTGAAGCAGAGGCAGGCCCTCGGCGAGCTAAGCGGAGAAATGGGCATGTCCTCTGCTAGCTAACCAGTGAAGCAGAGGCTGGCCCTCGGCGAGCTAAGCGGAGAAACAGGGGCAGGTCCTCTGCTAGCTAAACAGTGAAGCAGAGGCAGGCCCTCGGCGAGCTAAACGCAGAAACTGGGGCAGGTCCTCTGCTAGCTAAGCAGTGAAGCAGAGGCAGGCCCTCGGCGAGCTAAGCGGAGACACTGGGGCAGATCCTCTGCTAGCTAAGCAGTGAAGCAGTGGCAGGCTCTCGGCGAGCTAAGCAGTGAAGCAGAGGCAGGTCCTCGGCGAGCTAAGCAGTGAAGCAGAGGCAGGCCCTCGGCGAGCTAAGCGGAGAAACGGGCAGGTCCTCTGCTAGCTAAGCAGTGAAGCAGAGGCAGGCCCTCGGCGAGCTAAGCGGAGAAACGGGCATGTCCTCTGCTAGCTAACCAGTGAAGCAGAGGCAGGCCCTCGGCGAGCTAAGCGGAGAAACAGGGGCAGGTCCTCTGCTAGCCAAGCAGTGAAGCAGAGGCAGGCCCTCGGCAAGCTAAGCAGTGAAGCAGAGGCAGGTCCTCTGCTAGCTAAGCAGTGAAGCAGAGGCAGGCCCTTAGCGAGCTAAGCAGTGAAGCAGAGGCAGGCCCTCGGTGAGCTAAGCAGTGAAGCAGAGGCAGGCCCTTGGTGATCTAAGCGGAGAAACAGGGGCAGGTCCTCTGCTAGCTAAGCAGTGAAGCAGAGGCAGGCCCTTGGCGAGCTAAGCAGTGAAGCAGAGACAGGCCCTTGGCGAGCTAAGCGGAGAAACAGGGGCAGGTCCTCTGCTAGCTAAGCAGTGAAGCAGAGGCAGGCCCTTGGTGAGCTAAGCAGTGAAGCAGAGACAGGCCCTTGGCGAGCTAAGCAGAGAAACAGGGGCAGGTCCTCTGCTAGCTAAGCAGTGAAGCAGAGGCAGGCCCTCGGCGGGCTAAGCAGTGAAGCAGAGGCAAGTCCTCTGCTAGCTAAGCAGTGAAGCAGAGGCAGGCCCTCGGCGAGCTAAGCAGTGAAGCAGAGGCAGGCCCTTGGTGAGCTAAGCGGAGAAACAGGGGCAGGTCCTCTGCTAGCTAAGCAGTGAAGCAGAGGCAGGCCCTTGGTGAGCTAAGCGGAGAAACAGGGGCAGGTCCTCTGCTAGCTAAGCAGTGAAGCAGAGGCAGGTCCTCTGCTAGCTAAGCAGTGAAGCAGAGGCAGGCCCTCGGCAGGCTAAGCAGTGAAGCAGAGGCAAGCCCTCGGCGAGCTGAGCGGAGAAACAGCTCACCAAGGGCCTGCCCCTAAGTGCCAGGGGGATTTTACAGGAAAATCATGTGATGCTATTACATATATAGTCAGACTTTCTTCATGGTATCACACAGAAGTTAATGATGTTCCTGCATTGCAGGCCTGATTCTGACCACCAATAAATAAAAACTCAAGGCTGACTGAACTGGGGATTCATTTTGACCTTTTTTGACACAAGTTGGAAAATTAACGTATGGAAATATTTGCTAATCACAATTAGCCGAGCACATTTGAAATGGCATGGTGGTCCGAAGGGAACTTTCATTACAGGGAAGTGACACTTTAAGCTAAAGGGACATTTAAGGGAGCGTCACGCGCTAAGAAGCGCAGCCGCACCGTCGCTGTTAGCGGCCTGTGCTGCCAGGGACAGCGGCCTGCTCTGCATTGCAAATGAGACTCATGCGTATGCATGCACCCGCATTCGGCCGACTGCGCATCCGCCACTAATAAGCTCTGTGTGGCCCGCAGACGGATTAGTGCCGTGATTGTGCCGGCAAGGGGGGCCACATACGAGGAGGTGCTATTGAGATGTTTCTACTCCCCAAACGGTGCTGCAGCCTGGGTGTAAATGTCGCACAGCGAGTATGTCATCCGCTGTCCCTGAGTGAGGCCCCTTACCTGGTGCTGAACCCCCACTGCATGCAGCTGTAATGAAAAGCACACTGGAATCCCATGCAGGGTGTCCCCTGTCCCGCGCCCTTATGCGGCCAGTGATAGGCTCCTCAAACCTCACTACTGATGGATGCTGATTCAGCCTCAGAACAAATCTGACAGCAGACCTGTCAGTTATCGGGTTGGGCGGCAGGGTAATAGTTGTCAAAGGGGGATGGGTTGTATTGGTTTGAGGGGGCCCACTTGTTATAATGACACTGCATGGATGGATGGATGGATGGAGGGAATATTGATGTGCTCAAAACCTGCGTGAGATTAGAACCCAGATCTGGGATCAGAGACGGCCTCCGCTAGCTAGGCTAGCTAGAGAAAACACTGCAGAGAGAGAGAGAGAGAGAGAGAGAGAGAGAGGAGAGAGAGACTCGGGCAGGCGTGAAAGCCCATGAGAAGCTCCCAGCTCGCGTTCTTCATTTCTGGTCCTGAATGGTTCACTTTCATCCAAAATACAGGAGAAATTCAGAGGGAGCACTGTGCTGAAGGATTAGAGCAGCAAGCCTTCCCCATGCCCTGTGTGCTGGCTGTGAGTAGCTGCGTCACCGTTTCTACAAGGCCTGCTCAGCTTGGTATTTACAGTCCATTCTCACTCAGGAGCCACCTTCCAATGGGATATAATGTAAATCTATATAGCAAGCGGCGCTTATAGTGCAATATGTGCCATCCCTCTTACTCTGGTTCTGGCCTGATTGGTTTATTAAAACAGATCGCTTCTGTCTGGGGGCGAGGCGAGGCGAGGCGGGGCGAGGCTGCCGCTCTGGCTGTGAGCGTCGTGTGGGAATTGCTCTCATCTCCTGCTCTCCAGCTCCCGAGAGCCTTCTGAAATCACCCCGGTAACAGGCGGCTCTGCATTCCTCCTCGAGATAAGGCGTGCGGGTGTTTCTCCCAGACGTGCCAGCAGAGGGCACTGTTGCCCTTGGTCTGTGCCTCCAGCGAAAGAGAAGCACAGCCCATCGCAGAGTGGGAGGGGCGGCGGGCGAACAGACAGACTTAATGCAGCCTCATCGTCTGAAATGTCTGCATACACACCTGCTCTGGCTGTGTCAAAGCAACAGGCTTCATTATGAACTGCATATCGCCCGCGCAAATTCAAATGCGCCCATTGACATCTCTGCCTCTCTCAAAGCACCAGCGAACTGAACTCACTTCGCAGCCGGTTATTGTCTGATATTTCATACCCTAATAATTAGCAAGGATAATGACCAAGACTCGGCCTGTGTTCCCTTACTTTGGTCTTTCTCTGCAGGCAGACAGCTGAGAACTGTACTAAAAACCTGCCCTTAACATTTTTAAATGAAGCAGCAGCTTCACCATCGATAAGGCAAAAATTGTTTCATTGTGTCACTGACTAGTACAACTGTCAGAGAAACCGCACCTTTGCATATTCTGAAAGACCGATGTCACACTATTGTTAGCTAGCTGTGGTTCCGTCCTACACACAAAAGGCAATGCGGGGGACACACAGCAGGTATCCGCGGCGATCTGCACCTGTAGCTCGTACTGAACATGCCCTGTAAAATGTGAGCCCCGTTCCCTAACACCCTACGGAGCACAGCGAATGGAGAGGGCATAAACTGCAGATATCTGATAATAAAAAAGATGGAGCTGGACTTTATGAGCGAGGGGCTCGTAATTTCAGGCTGCTGTAACCCTGCGTCACTTTGTTTATTGCCTCAAAGGTGGAGGGCAGGGGGCGTCGATCTCATTGGCTGTCAGCAGTCATTTCATGATGTTTTTTAGGGGACCTCTTTGTCTGTGTTCAGAAGGTCACAGGTTCGACACCCATGCGCGGCAGAGTAGTCGCATCTCTGTCAGGCCCTCGAGCAACACGCACCCTTAACGCCCTGAAAAATGCTCCCAACGGATGTGCTTAGACAGCAAGATTCTCTCTCGTCTCTGTATAGTTTAAAAGGACGATGTTGGGAGACGTTAAAAAAAGCATTTTAGTGTTCTGTTCTAATCATTATACGAATGGCAAACAATGCTTCTTTTCATTATTTGACTGGAGAAATCCAAACTATGCAGGGCTGACTGACCTTATCTCCTTGACCACATATTGTCTGTCCATCCATCCATCCATCCACCCATACATCCATCCATCCATCCAAATTCTAGAAATTTATACCAGCCAGGGTTATGAGGGGCCTGGAGTCTATTCCAGATGGATAGGACACAAGGCTGAGACACACACACAGGGTGGGATGCCTGTATCTAACATCACCGAATGAGGTAACTGTTGAAATCTAATGAATTAATGATTGTAATGTGATGAAGGAATGAAGATGGAGCTGAGAGTGCTCTTTGAGAAGTCTCCCTTTTCCTTATCTCCGGTGAGAAGGTCAGGGAGAGATGTCCAAGAGGGATGTGAGAGATTGTCACACGACGCGGGGGCCCTGCTTATGTCGTGAGTGGTGCGGGGGTATAACTCTCCTCATTCCGCTGCTCAACAGGTGCATTTGCTCAGCAAGACCAACAGTCAACAGGCTCCACCATCAGGCCGGTCAGGGAAGTACAGCCTTTCGGAACGTCACCAGCCATCTCCACTGTGGTTATGAGGGAGACGGCATGAAAATCCCAGCTAGAGGACGAGCGTGACGTTTGTGAGACTGAGGTGGGTGAGACAGAGATGCAGCTCCCACAGAATTCTGCCATTTTGAAAACAATGAAATGAAATCTGGAAATCTGTCCTGGAAAGAAGAGCACTCCCAAACTGGCAGCCTAACAACTGGCGGTGTATTGTAATTTCTAGTGGATTTCTAGAATTATTCAAAATGCACCCAGCCTAATTGGTATGCAACATTACTATCAATCTCTGTATAAGGTTGTAGGTGCCTGGGATAGATTAGTTTTGCTTCATTCTCATTCCAAGATTTGAATAATATTAGCACACAGTTTCATTTTTCATTCTAAACCTTCTTGCTTGCCCATCAAATTGGCTTTTTATTGGTTGTGTGTACAGTTTGTGCTGTGTGTGTCACACGCGCAGCCCCTGGTAATCCTGAGGAGGAAACCCCACCCGTCCCAGGCTCACACCTGTCAGTTTGTGCTGTGTGTGTCACACGCGCAGCCCCTGGTAATCCTGAGGAGGAAACCCCACCCGTCCCAGGCTCACACCTGTCAGTTTGTGCTGTCTGTGTCACACGCGCAGCCCCTGGTAATCCTGAGGAGGAAACCCCACCCGTCCCAGGCTCACACCTGTCAGTTTGTGCTGTGTGTGTCACACACGCAGCCCCTGCTAATCCTGAGGAGGAAACCCCACCCGTCCCAGGCTCACACTCGTCAGTTTGTACTGTCTGTGTCAGGCGCGGAGCCCCTGGTAATCCTGAGGAGGAAACCCCACCCATTACATCTCATTATATCTCTTTCGTTCAGTGTTCGTCGCTGTTAAACTGATTTATGTACGGTTACATTAATTTAGCAGATGCTTTTCTTCAAAGCGACATACAAGGGAGGCATTTTGGTTTTCATACCAGATTGTATCTATTATATATATTCATATTTTGGTCCACTTTTGCATCTCAAGTGCAGAGTGCGATAATCTCACAAACAAACAAATTAATAATAAAAGGAAAAAAAAAATTAAAATAAGTTAGACTTCTTTAATTACAGATAACCTTTGGCTTGAACCCCCAGACGGATTTCTGGTTAATTGCACTTTCTCGTTAATTGTCTTTTCATGTTATTTGTGTCTATATCGTGCCCTGTCTGGTTGTCTTGTATTTATCTGTTGATGCAATGCCTGCAGATTTCTTTGGGATTAATAAAGTCTGTCCATCCATCCACCCATCCAACCATCTATCGATCTATCTATCTATCATGTCAGCAGAGAGCACCTGCCTAGGTGCACCTGCAGAGAGCACCAGCCTCTAGGGGCCGTGACTGTTAGTCACAAAACAGACACTGCCGCATGACGCTGTGGTGATTCCCTCCCGTCTTTCCTCCCATGATTTCCAGTTGTGAAAACCGTGGAAAAAAATCTGCTTTGCCCATCCAGAGTCAACATGCTTGTAAATAATTGTCTGCCCACGGGTGGTGCTTGCGAGCAGGCGGATTCCTGCCGGAGTGCGTGGCCTTAGTTTATTTTTAATTCTCGTGTCGGACCCCTCTGCTTAAGATGAAGATCTCAGGTTTTCTGTTGGCTTTAAAGATGACATTCCTGGAATGTCGTTTCTCTATTAACAGATAGATGGGTTCCTAATGTTTAGAATCTGTGAGTGACCAGGTAGGCAGGACTTTCGGGGCCAATCAGCTTTAAGCCCCTCCCCTGTAACCCTACTGGTGCGTTCGTTTTTCTCTCGGAACTCAGAAATTCCAAGGTGAGTGACATCACATCTGACAACCTCCCGTTCCAGCTACCTCATCTCGGAACAAACATGGCTGCCTCCATGAATGCACTGCTGTGTGTTGTTACTTTATGTTTTAGCAGATTCTTTTTTCCGAGAGACATACAAACAAGAAACACAAACTAGGCAAACCACATTAAAAGCTTTATTAAATATTTTAGCACATTCAAAGCGATATTCTATGAACTACACAAACTACAAACCAAAGACCCTAACAAGTCTGGTAAAAATCTAATATTGCTGCTAGGATACTGTTTACGGTCACGATATGGTATTCTCTAAATCAAACACGTGCAATTGCATTTATAACTATTAATACATTTAAGAAAATAAACATTTTTATATATATATAAAACAGAGTTACTGTTGACTGCATTAGCCGCCATGTTGAAATGACATCACAGGGGAAACTCGGACAACAAAATTCTGTCCGACATCAACTTCAGAAAGAAGGTGTGTTTCCGACAGGAAGTGGCGTTTTTCGTGACATTTTCATCCGAGTTCTGACTCGGAGAGAGATAATCGACACAGGATAACACCCAGGGTGTCCCCCTACCTCATGCTACCTGGCACAGTCTCTACCCCCCACCGATCCTGTACTATGTAAGCACATGGATGAATGGATCTAATTACCTTCTTTAAACATCCTGGTGTTTTGCAGTGTTAAGAGAGCCCTGTGGCATCCAGTAAATGGCATGCAGCCCTCCAGTACTTAAAAACCAGCCAAGGTAATGGGCAAATTATTACTCCAGCAAGCAGGGAAATTCAGAGACGATGAAATTCCCTTTAAATTTCCCTTTAAACATGCAGCTAGTTCCAGTAGAACACCCCTTTCCATATACCCGGGGCCAAAAACACAGCTCAACGCACAGCCTTCATGAGAGAAACATTAAATGTCACAGACATTAGACAGTTTTCGCTGATGATGCCTGAGTAACTTGGAAGGCAGTTCAAGATACGATAAAAGATCAGACAGGGTGACATGTGAGTTTCAGATTTTGCTTGACATGTTACAATGGCCTTCAGTGACCGTGTGAGACTCAGCGAGTCCTTACCGGATCCCTGGCAGGGTTTGAAGCTCGGCCGTTCAAAACGCCAACGTTGCCTTATATGTGAGTGAGAAGGTGCCCGGGAAGCAGCACTGAGAAATGGAGCTGGTCGTCCATGGCCAAACGCAGAGACCATCCATTTCCGGAACTTTCTGTGTCCTGTCCTCCTCTGCATACGAAACACTGTCATCTTACCTGCAGTGTTGGGGAACAGTGGATAAATCTGGGTGAGTAAGAGTTGTCTGGGAGGTGACAGTTTGAGGTCTGGGTGTTGCAGTAACTGAAGGTTTTGCCTGTGTGATGCAGGCACGCTGGTCTGGGATCAGTGCTTCTGTCACTGATCCCAGCCATCGACACTGAGCCGTCTGAGGCTGAGAATCTGGGTGGGCGTGCATTCAGTCAAGGTACGGGTGGCTACAGTAAAGGGGGGTGATGGGGGTGTCGCATGTTCTTCGCTTGTTTCCTCTGGGTTTCCACCCACATTCCAAAGGCATGGAGTTAATCCAACAGGCATCTACAGAGGAGGTTAGTTCCGGTCCAAAAAGTTAAAATCCAGACCAAGATTTAGTTTCAACCAACCAGTTGAGTAAAAAGAGAGTCTGCTGGTTGGTTGAAACAAAAACTTGGTCTTCACTTTTCTCTCTGGACCAGAACTACCCACCTCAGGTCATCTATAAATAAGTCCTAAAAGTCTTTAAAATATCTATAAATATCTTGAAAATATCTTCATAAACAGATAAAAAAAAAAACTACAACTACAGAAAAACTTTAAATATTACTTCTTAAACTAATGGAAGGAAAAAAAAACTAAATACAAATGTCAGATCCTTTCTCCTACTTCTAATAGTCATTAGTAACAATACCTGGAACATCTCTGATCGCTAGAGAATACTACCTGAACACACAGGGCACATTATACACTAGTGTCCTCAAAGTGAGCAAAACAGAAAATAGCTTATCCCTAGAAATATAATTACTAAAACCTAAAGTGAAATATATAAAAACTAGAGATATATCTTTTAAATGAAAAGTAACAGAACCAAACAATTTAAAATTTTAAGTTATATAAAAATAAATTTTATACCATACTAAGACTGGAGCCTGCAATGAACTGCCATTTGTATGTATAATGCAAATATATATATATATATATATATATATATATATATATATATATATATATATATATATATATATATATATATATATATACACACACACACACACACACACACACACACACACACACAGACACACGCACAGACACACAGACACACACACAGACACAGACACACGCACAGACACACAGACACACGCACACACACACACACACACAG
Organism: Brienomyrus brachyistius; assembly: GCF_023856365.1. Classification (NCBI taxonomy): domain Eukaryota; kingdom Metazoa; phylum Chordata; class Actinopteri; order Osteoglossiformes; family Mormyridae; genus Brienomyrus; species Brienomyrus brachyistius. The sequence goes on along the minus strand of NC_064557.1, from coordinate 4,804,376 downwards.
ACAGACACACACACCTCAGCTAATGCCGCCTGTGAGCCAGTAGCGGGTGAATGTGTAGCAAACAGACAGATTGCCTTCACTGCCGTTATCACTGGCCACACCACAGCATTACAGAGGCTGCGATACAGAGGTTATCACTCTTACTGCCATCTAAGATCATCTGTCCCCGGCTGATAAAATGCACCACACTGTCATCGAAAAGGTGCGGAAAGTTTGAGATGTTTCCATGGCAACACGGTCTGATTGTTTACACTGATGTTATCTCCATGTTGCCAGTAGAGAGTGAAATGCACGACTCGCTGGTTTGGTATTGGAAAGATTTATGAAAAACTGCATCCTTCTCACTCACATGGGAAATACATCTTGTTGTAAACAATTGCAGCAGTAACACCCATAACCAGACACACTTGGTGTTGTACCCCCCCCAGGCAATGCAATGTATCACATGCACAGAACATATATGGACTTGGTTTGCTTCATGTCTTCAGGAGACTGGATCTGACAGTCCGCAGAAACGCAGGCAGATAACCAGCCACGCCCCCCCCCCCACATTCCCCCTGGGGCCAAATGTTTCTAAACCAGCAGAACCAGCCAATTCCTAAACTCTCTAGGCTTGCGGCGAAAAATCAATGCCATCACTGTCACCTGCGCTGTAGCCAAGCAGAAGCACCTCTAAGCAGCGTATAACCAGCAGCCCCTCTGCGGGCCCCATTATCCCCTACAACCACGCTTGGTGCAGAAAGCAAAGAATTAAAGCAGCCAATCGAGCGAGGTACTTTTGTTTATTTTGGCAGTGACCAATAGGGTCTCTGTCATTGTCACCGGCCGAAGCCACTCTGCAATGCAAAACCCTCATAGCCCCGTCCGTAGTTTAGAAAATTAGTGTTTTGGTTTGCGGTAGAAAATGAGGATCCTGCGTGCAGCCGCTTCATTTCGCAGGGCGGGGGCATCGCTCACACCCCCAACTGCAAACATTGGGAGGCAGTGGAGGAATATTAAGCTGGAAGCAAAATGAAAGACAGAGGCTCAGTCAGGGAGCTTCATCTGCGTATTTGTTCCAGTTGCTCATGCCGTGTTTGTTTTCTGTAGTACGGGCATGCGGGGGGTGGGGGTCTTTAAGGGGGTGTTCGAAATGCGATTTCATAGAGTCCGGCAAAAGCTCACACAGTTATAAGTCAATTTTTCCTGTTTCTCTGAATTGATCCAAAACGGCAGGTTGGCAGTGTGACAGAAAAGATAATGGGGGGGGGGGGGGACAGGCCTTTTGAGGAAAGCAAGGCTTAGGAATATATGTGGGCAAATAAAGACAATGAAATATGAGGAGGACCAGGAGGCAGAGTTGTGTAGGTTCGAATCCCACCTCTGTGTGCAGTTTGCAGTCTCTTCTCTGCATTTTCTCTGGATACCTTCTGCTGTCCCAAGGCGTGCAGTTAGGCTAATGGTCTGTCTGTAGGCTGTGTGTGAAGGTGCGGTGGCAGATTGGCATCACATCCAGGGTACTTTGTAGCCTGGGATTGGCTCCAGACCCTCCCATGACTAGAATAAATGGCTAGACGATAGATGGGAAGAATCACATTTTATGGCAAATGCTAAGAAATGCTATTCAGGAATGTAGCTGTGTGAGACAATCAATGCCTGTGCGGAGGGAGATGTTTGGTCGCATCCCCTCAATAGCAGGAGGAGAACAAGCCTCGCCAGTGAGTCAGGGAGAGATTAACAGCCCTCTCAGAGATGCCAATCACAGAGGGACATGTCTCACAAAGCTAAGGCCTGCAGATCCATCATAGCTAGGCGTCCTGCAAGGTCTGCCTTCAAACAAGAGGCCTCCTGCCAGGCAGGACTCTCACCACCGTGCGTGCAATACCCAGGGCAATGAGAAATGTTCAAAACTATGTATTAAGTAAGTAGTAAGTAAACTAGCGACTCAGTAATAGCAAACAAACTACTGAAGTCATTCAGCTTGGATTCATGATAAAGGTTTTTTTTTTTTTTTAATTGCCCAGTTGTCTGAAGAAACAGCATCGGTTCACACAATTATACAGAAGGTTTCTTCATGCATATTCTGTTTTAGGCACTAATGACTTTAAAAGCTAACAGCTATTAGAGGATGCTACAGGATACTACACTTTACATAAACTGAAAATTTACATGCTTAATTGAAGAGTAAATCCCAAAACTCACTCAGTTAAAATCAGGCTTCCTCATGATATATTGCTGTACTGGGACCCAGATGTGACTCAGTCCTTATTTTATCCAGCAAAGAAGTTTTATGAAATTTCCAAAATTCACTCAGAAAGTCCGCAGAAAAGTTCTCTAAAATGTATCCTATGGATTGAGGGAGTTTTGAAAATTTGCTTTTCATGGCGGAACAGGTTTGAAAGTGAAACTCACACACATGCACACACTGCTCTGCAGTGGACTAAGGCACAGGAGTCGATAGTTCAGGTCCATAAAATAAAAATCCAGACCAAGAATTTGTTTTAACCGACTAGTTGAGTAAAAACAGTCACAAATTTTGGTCTGGACTTTTACTGTCTGTACTTATCCACCTATGTAATGTTTATTCATTTTCTCCCCCTTTGGTATAATTATAAAAGTGGTCGAAGAGTACTGAAGAGTATTGAAGAGTACTGAGGAGTATTGAAGAGTACTGAAGAGTATTGATCACTCCCCTTGGCACTGCATTCATTTTTACACATCTACTATTCTATATAAGTAAACTATACGTAAAATTCAAAACGTCTCCAAAATCCTTCGCCGGGCCAATAACGGCACATCACAGCCTGCATTAATACATCTGCGAGAAGCAGATCAATCATCACCCCCTCACCTGGACTTTTACATCTTCTTCCTGCCAGACTGTGCCATTAATTAACCAATTAGCCCCCTACATGTTCAGCCACGCCCACCGTCTCTCACCGAGGGGACAGACGCACTCCCATCTGGCTGGCAGATAGACCGAGGCGCGGAATGAAGCGGCCTGGTCTGCCATCGCCACGGTGACAGGGGGCTCCCAGGAGACCGGCTTAAGCTCCGGCGTGTGACATGTGCCATCAAACTCCCCCTGCAGGCTAAGGAGGATATCAAAGAGCCACCCGACCAAATGTGACACAATTCTGCTCGCGGAAAGACTCCTCTGGAGGACTGAGCTGCCTACCGGAGGCAAGAAGAGGAGCGTCGATGGCGCGGAAGGCGACGGCAGACAGTGATCAATGGCCGAAGCCGGTAACTGCTTTCCGGAGCATGGGGCCGCCTGGCGACAGTGATGAATGTGGCATCTGGGAAGGGCGACGCTTCCCCCAACTTTTCCTCGCTTGTGCCGTCTGCTTAATTGCTTTAAAATGCCTAGGAAATAATTACCCTGCCTCTCCGTAGGGATGGAAAATAAATAAACAAGCGGGACGACCAGGCAGCAATTACAAGGCGGGAGCCAGGACTTTTACTTACTTCATAAGCCAGTCGCACGCTTGTGTAATATACGGCATGCATCTGTTTTTCACACTTACTGACAAATTTGAGCATGATAGTACATTATGAACGTAATTAACATTTCCCCCCTTCGATAGACTTTGCAAGTCTGAAAAGGGCTTTCATTTATGTATATTCACTCTTATTTATTCAAATTTATGAATGAAAGACACTAGTTTCAAAGTGGTCGACTTTGCTTCAGCTGCATTTCATAATACTTTTTACATAATACTTAATAGTTTTATTGCAAAGCAGAGCAGTCTGTCCAAAAGGCCTTTTTTGCAGTTTGTAAGGGGCTGGGGGAGAAGGCTGTTCCATAGCAAGGACTAGTGACAAGCCTCTTCATCTGGCTTTTGCGATTGCATAGCGTTTCGCACAGTCCCTGCCTGTTGCTCCCTTTTGCTAAACCTCGGCTCTCTTTGGTAAACCTCCCTCAGAACCTAAGGAACCATAATCCAAAGAAATGCACTTGAGCTATTTGGTGTCTCAAAATCACCCCTAATACATGCCAGAGATTGTGTGAGTGTGTGTGCCCTGTGATCGACGAACACCCTGTCCAGGGGGCCCCCAGCCCTGTGTCCTACGCTGCCTGGGACACACTGGCAGATTTTCCATGTGTCCATGTTACACTGACGGTGAGACATCTGTATATCCAGGGATTTTAGCTCTGACTCCAGACCATTTCAAAATGCCTTCTTTCTTCATTGTCAGCTAGTCTGTTTTGGATCTGCTCGAGTATTTTTGGATCTCTGTTTAGTTGCACAATCCATTTTCGGTTCGTTTCTGACAGATGGTGTCACATTCTGCTCACAATGTTCTCTGGGACACTGTGGATTTTACTGTTGACTCAACGATAGCCTGAAGTCCCAAGTCCTACAGCAGCAAAGCAGATTAAATCTATAGTCCAAACACCAAGTTTGACAATAGACAGAAGGTTCTTCAGTTCAATGCCAGCGTCGCTTTGTGCCAAACATGACAGGTAACATCAACATCCAGAGCACAATGTTCCTGAAGTCTTCAGGTGACCCATAAAAAGTTTCACGTTTACATTCTTTTTGATGGTAGAAAATCTTCAAACCTTCCACTTTTTCAGATAGTTGACTGAGGCACATTGACTTTGACCGTAGAACGATATGAATGTGGAGCTTTTGATGTTGACCTCTGGTTCTCTGAGTCTACGAGGCTGGACTGAAGTACAGAGTGAACCAGCACTGAACCAGACAGGGCAAATCAGGAACCAGGAAAGAGAAGCATACTGTAGGTCAAATAGCTGAGAGGCAGAATCCAGACAACAGCAGAGGGTTTTGTGGTACTGGTACCAGAGAGATAGAAACCAGGATGACGTGAGAGTACTAGGACAGTGAGGCAAAAATCAACAGCAAAATATTAGATCAGTGAGATCAGAGAAGTTCCAACAGCAGCAAGATTCACTAATGAAGGTCAGCAGGAGCTCTGCAGCTTCAATGTTAGCGATTGCAGGAAGCACATTCTGCTGACTTTACAACCCCTGACTCCTGCAGATCACGATGAGTATGTGACACTGAACTGTCCAAGCTACCCTCTAATGATTTGCTAATCATTTGCACATACAATACTAGTCAAAAATCTGGACACGCCACGCTGCCTATAACGGAGTGATAACACTGGGTCATGTGACCTGGTCACCTGACCTAAACACAGTAGAAATGGTTTTAGAGAAGTTTGACCAGAGAGTGAAGGAAAGGCAACCAGTGAGTCTTCAGTATATATGTGGGACCACCTGGACAGCTGGAAAAGCATCTCGGGATCACAGTAGCGTCAGCCAGTCCCTGGAGTAATTGGGGTGAAGGGCGTTGCTCAAGGGTCCACTGGTGGGATCAGTCTGCCGAACCAGGGATTTGAACCAGCAAGCTTCTGAGTCCCAAACCACAGACCTGCCCCCCTACAAATACATTTTTTTTGTTTAATACTTTTTTGGTCAGTGCACAATTCCATATTTGTAATTTTATTTAATGTGAAAATCTGTAATAGTTTGAAAAATGATTTGCCCAGGTATGGTATAGAAGACTAAATAAGAGAGTCAGATTGATTGGTACTAAAGCGAGACTGATGTAGCATTGGTGCAGGGCTCAGTGGCTTAGGATGCGGCACCTGTGAGCATCCGGGACCCTGTGAGTAAAACACACAGGAAAGCGAGACTGATGTAGCATTGGTGCAGGGCTCAGTGGCTTAGGATGCGGCACCTGTGAGCATCCGGGACCCTGTGAGTAAAATACACAGGAAAGCGAGACTGATGTAGCATTGGTGCGGGGCTCAGTGGCTTAGGATGCGGCACCTGTGAGCTTCCGGGACCCTGTGAGTAAAATACACAGGAAAGCGAGACTGATGTAGCACTGGTGCGGGGCTCAGTGGCTTAGGATGCGGCACCTGTGAGCTTCCGGGACCCTGTGAGTAAAATACACAGGAAAGCGAGACTGATGTAGCACTGGTGCGGGGCTCAGTGGCTTAGGATGCGGCACCTGTGAGCATCCGGGACCCTGTGAGTGAAATACACAGGAAAGCGAGACTGATGTAGCACTGGTGCGGGGCTCAGTGGCTTAGGATGCGGCACCTGTGAGCTTCCGGGACCCTGTGAGTAAAATACACAGGAAAGCGAGACTGATGTAGCACTGGTGTGGGGCTCAGTGGCTTAGGATGCGGCACCAGTGAACAAAAGGCCTCCAGCTCCCAGGTCCAGCAGAGTGCTTTCATTCTTACGCCATTGAACAAGGTCCTTAATCCCAATTGCTCTAGGAACTCTGTGACCCTGCTAAATAAGCGTCGGCTAAATAAACAGAATGTAACCGTACCAAGAGACTGGAACCCCCCCCCCCCCCCCCCATTCAACAACTTTTACTGTTGCCCTCCTAGACCTCTGACACAATTCGAACACTGGCTGTGACCATGTAAGGCACAACAAAGGAACCAAAGGCATATGCACCATTAAAGAAAGCTTTGAAAGCACTGAGGTGTTTCACGATACTCCCAGCCAAGCAGGACTGAATCAGCCTGTGGCTTTCAGTCGCAGAGCGCAGACAGCGAGCAGACAGAGGGCAGACAGCGCGCAGACAGAGGGCAAACAGAGGGCGGACAGCGCGCAGATAGAGTGCAGACAGCCCGCATAAAGAGTGCAGACAGCCCGCATAAAGAGTGCAGACAGCCCGCATAAAGAGTGCAGACAGCCCGCATAAAGAGTGCAGACAGCACGCATAAAGAGTGCAGACAGCACGCATAAAGAGTGCAGACAGCACGCATAAAGAGTGCAGACAGCACGTAGAAAGAGTGCAGACAGCACGCATAAAGAGTGCAGACAGCACGTAGAAAGAGTGCAGACAGCCCGCATAGAGTGCAGACAGCACGTAGAAAGAGTGCAGACAGCACGCATAAAGAGTGCAGACAGCACGCATAAAGAGTGCAGACAGCACGCATAAAGAGTGCAGACAGCCTGCAGACACATCAGCGACAAGGGAGACCGTCACATTTCGCTCAGATTCTTTTCTCTTCAATCTCAACAGTCCAAACTCTGTTCCTCTGTTTTTAATAGATTTATTGAAAAGAAACAGCAGCAGGAAAATTATCACACATCGAAGCTGAATGCATGTGCCTCTACTGATTATTTGCTAAACGCTGGATTCTTGCAGGTGTAACACCTTGAGGTAAGCTGCTTAAATGCAGTTTAATAGCCTTGATGGTCACATAGTCGATGCAAATTAAACTCCCTGCAAACCACAAAATCACTGGGAAGCTCTAATCGAGCAGAACTCAGACCTCCGTTCATGACGTGTTTAGAAAGTCAGGCATACATTCAGCAGGTGAGCAAAATGTGTGGTCTTTGTGCCATCCATCCATCCATCCATCCATCCATCCATCCATTTCTCTATCCATGCTTTGCTTACAATCGTGCAACCAGTGTTGGAGAACCCAGACCCAGAGCCTATCCCTTTAAACACAGGAATCATGGCAAAAGACACCCTGGATGGGATGCCAGTCCATCACAGGGCACACAATCATCCATTAAGGGGGAATTACAGCCTAACCCCCGTCTATGGAGAGTGTACAGAATTAAGACAGGGAGAACATGCAGCTACACACAGGGGGGTGGGGGCTGCAACTGAATTCACAAGCACGGAGGCCATAGTACCACTGGTCTTTAAACCAAAAAAAAAAAAAAAAAACATTCATTATCCTCTAACCATCTTCCTCAAAGCAGGATATTCCTGGGACAAATGTCTAGATAAGGGTTCTAAAGGCAATCAGTACAATTCAACAACCTAGAACCCATTGGAATTTTCTGCCAACCACAGGAACCAGATCAGTGATCAGAATAGATGTGAATCCATGTTTATTACACATCTGTATGGGCTTCCAGCCGAACGTTTCTCGTCACGCTATGAGTCAGGAGTGCAGAAAGGGTGACGAAAGCACTGTGTGACTCACCTGTCACCTTACATTTCTGATTTCGCCGCCTTAATGCTTCTACGTGAACAAAACAGCAGGAGCCGACGCTGCGGGTGTTTATTAATTCACGACAGGCCTTTATCTGCTTTACTTGGATTCAGTGAAGCCCTCCTGTTTAATTGAACTGATGCCGAACGGCTCTGAACCCAAAACCCGTTTGTGTTTAATTGAGTCGGAGGTGAAGGCCCAGGAGTTCTGGAAACTTCCGCTGAGTTCTATCTGACGGAAAGGGGATGTCAGTCCCCGGGGCTTTAATCATTCTGCTGGCATTACCCACTGTGTTTCCCCGCGATAAGACAGGCGTGTTTGTTATGAATAACTGTCCATTGTTTACGCATGTCTATCTGTGATGTTTATAAGTAGGTTAAAAGTAAAGGTTTATAACTCATACACTATATTGAACATCTTCGCAGTCACACCAATATCACAGCGAAAGACAAAAAGAAATTAATCTCTTTGTGGGCCTATGCTTCATTCATGAAGAAGGTCCTATCTTTCAGGGGCACCTAAGACATAAAGTTTTGCGTCTGTAGAATTCAGCAGCTTTGTAGACTTTTTTTTTTTTGGGGGAGGGGGTATTGTTCAGTAGGACCATTATGATAATTCTGTGGGGGTGGAGTTTCCCCAAGATATTCTGATGTATTCTCATGTGTGTAGATCAACACCATGTGATTTAGACAAACTGGTGACTCGAAATCTCCTGCAGTGTGTGGTTGTGTGTCTCCCATAGCCTCATGCCCTATGCTGCCTAGGGGAGGCCCCAGGGTCACCCTGGCCTTGTGCTAGTTAATCAGTATAGGAGATAGGTTTGTCATAGGCAGATTCCCCCCCATCTCAAAGTCCTGCGGGGTGTTCCACAAAGCAGGATTAAGGGAAAGTCTGACTTATTTCGACAAGTCTGACTAATTTAAGTGGGAGTTCCGTTCCATCAACGTGTCTTAAATGAATCCCGGCTGAGCTACCATGGTAACTTATGCGAGTAAACAAGTCTACTCCAGACCAAGTTAACTGTCTCGCTTAGTTAAGCGTTGTCTTAAAAAACGTCCGACGTGTGGGAAGAGATTCCCAAAACATCGTTCCGTCTTACTACTCATGTCATGTAATCTGTTAAAATATGTGTCCTCATCTGTCATAATATTTTACATTATCTGATTGAATTATTTTATTAATCTGTAAGGTGTACCAAAATGACATGATTTCGTTTGAGTTAGCAGGAGAATGAGTCTTGTATATACATATATAAAAAATGGAACCCTTTTCCAGGAGAGTATAAAAATCATCTTTTCTGAAGTAATCCTCTGCATGATACTTCCATAATATGGAGAACACAGCTGAGATTGCAACATAATAAATATAATAAAGCCTATAAAATCACATCTTAGCATTCCAATTAATTCCAAAATAATTATAATAAAATCCCATTATAGTGAACTCGCTTATAACGTAATATCATCTATAACGGACGAGGTCCCCTGGTCCGAGCCGTGTGCCTTTAAGAACATGCAAAAAAAGCATCGGATATAGCGGACTAGCATATAACGGAATTTCGCTTATAACAGACAAACAATTTGGTCCCCATGGCGGCTTTTAGCTGTAGTTTTGTTCGCTATAACGGACATGCAGCTCCGCCTACAAGGCGTGTGGCCTGCCGGTGATATCCACCGCAGATACCTAGTCGGGATTATTAATAGTCACGCATCTGGTCAGGTGAAGTTGGATTACTACATGTACAATATAATAATCTATATCACAAGTGTGTCGGCTGGGGTGTGGCATGAGTAAATGGTGTCCTGTAGTTGTGTTCTGGGCGTACAGCAACTCTGGTTATAACAGACTTTGGATATAACGGACTGTTTTGCCAGGTCCCTTGAAGTGCGTTATAACGGTATCTTACTGTAAAATCAAAGCGTAGGCATATTACAAAGGTTAAACATGAAATGCAATGACTGAAACTGGAAAAAAAATCTGTTAAAATACGTATGAACAGGAAGATATATTTGTTTAATCACTGTCTATTTTGAAAGTTTATTACAAAAATAGCAAAGACAAAATATGGTTATTTGTGCAGAACATTTCACACAGATGTGATTGAAAGTATTTTACGGAGATCAAATAATACAGATTAACACTATACAGTAAGAATGACACATGAACTCAACCCAGAAGGTTCCCCGTTGGCTATGGGGATCGAACCAGGAACTTTCAGTGTAAACCACTGTGTCACCATGCCACTGTATTAGGCACTTGTACCATTTACGTAAGTTACGCATTTAGTCTGTCTGCAACTCTTTGCCAAGCCAACTCCCTGGCTGTGTTTATGGGCACAATATTGTCTTTTATTACCGATTACATCTTTGTATTCTTTATACAGCTCGATCAGCAGCATTTGTTCTGCGGCGGAGAGAAACATCGCTCTCGTTTTACACGCTTTCCGACTCATTTGGTCGATCTGTTGTTCATCCATTCATTTGGGCTTCTTAAGTATTGCTTACACTAAGTAAGACTATGCAAATCTGCCTTGAATGGGCCTTAGTTAGTTAAAGCTGAACTGCGTTCGTGGAACAACATGAGGCTACGTTTTGAGATGGTGCTTGGTTGGGAAAATCTGCCTCTCTTTAGCTACTTTCATGGAATACCCCGCCGGCCGGGTTTTAACCCTATTCCAGCCCGGGTTTGATTGGAAATAGCTTTCGTTTGCCCGGGCAGAAAGCAGCACTCAGCAACCAGAGCCTCGCCACATCTCTTCAAAGACTTCTGAGTTGTATTTATAATTCCTACAGAAAATGCCTCATGTTGTATCTCGTGCTGAGTGATTTCGATACATGGGGGTCCACACCATTCGATCTGGTGCTTAGACCTGCCTGCTAGGAGGCAAAGGAGGTTCTACAAGAAAAAAATCTCTGCACCAAAATGAAAGCTCTGACAATGACTCCATCACTATCTGTGATCTCCATCTACCATCACAAACCGCATGAGGGCTTCACCTGTGTTTTAATAAGACTAGATTATATAAATGTCTGTGTACGAAACACTGGGGCTTTTAAAACATATATGCCTTCATCACATAAAATGAAGCCAATTATGTCTTTACACCAAATAGCGCTATTTAAATTCAAGGCGATTCAGCTACCGAGCCTGAGGCCCAAGACTGTCATTAACATACTTACACTCTACATTATCATTCACGGGGTCTAAGGACAAAAGGGCAATTAAGAACCACACACACATGCTTAACCACGTGCATTTCAAAGACAACACGGAAAGCATTAACATTTATCCTTTGGCTTTATTTTTGTTGGGGTCTGTGGAAACACAGCTGTGAGAGAAGTGAAATATGATGAATATAAAAGCAAAAACCATGCAAAATTGCTCCACACACACACACACACATGAATGCACAGGTCTGTAATTAAATTTTTATGCAGACTCTCTATTAATTCCTATGGATAAAACTGTAATCCCAACATGACGACCTTAACCTCTACCCAGCCCTGACCTTAACCATGATTTCTTGCATGAGTTTGAGAGTCTAAAAGTGTGTCACTCCAGATGCAGGATAGTTCGCAAGCCTGGCATAATCTACACATAATGCAGAAATCTAGCAATGCTGTTAACGGCTCCAGGCCTCACAGCCAGGCGGGAACATGCCTCAGCGTCTGATTGGTCCAAGGCATGATGGGAAGTGCAGTTCAGGAGAGTTCAAACAGACAAACAAATTGTACATATATTGACCCCCCTTTGGCAGACGGCCATAACACCATCCCTTCCATTCATCAGTCCAACTTTTGTAAGTGCTTATCCAGTACAGGTTAGTGGGGGGGGAAGCTGGGGCTTATCTAAAGAAGCACAAGGCACTGGTCAGGTCAGAGGGGGCTGCCTACACAGAAAGCCAGTCCACTGCAGGGCACCAAGCACTGCATTCCGGGCACTTCACAGTCAGCGCACACCCTGGATGTAAACACTGCTCTGGCGTGTTGGAGAGCACCCGGCCATTAGTGAACGGCTTGCAAGGTCTTGCCTTTTGTACGCTGTATTCCCTGGAGAACAACGTAGTGACTTTAGCTACGGCCTGTCTGAGATGTGACGAGTCATTCGCTCCTGCTTCGAGTTTCGTTACACACTGAAGCAGGCCTGTTCACCAATATAACGTATGGTACATGTACTGTAATATATACTTATAAATACATGTTTTAAAAAGCATTAATGTAAACAGGCTGAAATAGAGGAATGGTAATTAGGTATGTAGACACAGAAAGCCTCTAGGCATTTACTCTCTCACACACACAGACAGTCTGGCATCATTCGCTATGCATTTGGCCTAAATTTCATCACTGCATTTACACGAGGACCCTCCTTGTAGAACTAACCCTGAAAGCAGGGAGGGAGATACCTGCATTTACAGAAAGAATCTCCTTGTACCAGTAACCCTGAAAGCAGGGAGGGAGAAATCTGCATTTACACGAGGACCCTCCTTGTAGAACTAACCCTGAAAGCAGGGAGGGAGATACCTGCATTCACAGAAAGAATCTCCTTGCCGATATCCCCTGATGTCTCCAGGCACATCCCTGCCACTTACAATCCACTGCCAAGCTAAAATGATCTGCACCCGTCTCCCCATGGCACATAGTCGTAGTCCTGCTAGGTCCCGACAGCCACGACTGCATTTTAATTACCATAAAGAACACGTCTAGTCTTATTCCTCATAGGAGTTTGGCCAGTTCTTCAGTAATATGCTTATTTTTGGGTTTCTCGATATGTGGTGGGTAGCAGTGAGGGATAGGGATCTATGCATGTGTCCAGAATGTCATGGGTTTAAATCCCATGTATGGTAGAGTAATCGTATCACTGTTGGGCCTTTGTGTAAAAACACTTAACCCAAACTGCTCCAGGGATCTGCACTCTCATGTCACTTTGGACAACAGTGCCTCTAGAATTAAGTTCAGTAACTAGACTATACAGATGCAGATATACAGGTGTGCAGCCACATGGTCACTGGCCCCAGTTGAAAGCTGATTGGCCCCAAGAGTGCCCTCCCAGCTGTCACTCACCAATTCAACACATACCATTGGCTAATAAGGTTGGCCTATCTGTAAGAATCATGGCCCCTTTTATGCGCCCACCGTAAAAACTCCTAGAATCGCCGCTATTGCAGATATCCGAAATTGAGTTCCTATTTTTTTGTTATTTCTTGCTAGCTGAGAGGCATTAAATCGGTTATAACCCATCACAATTGTTGCAGCATGGGTTATGTGCCACTAGTTTCCCACATAGTGATCCCTGTCATCTCCCACTGCGGCCTGTTTTGCTTTTCAGAAACCCGGCTCTCTGGTTCTTCTCTCTCAATGCCCTCTGAAGCATGAATTGTTACTAGGCAACCATTGTAACACCCATGCAGGCAATGCAAAGCCTGAGGTACCTACATGCCGCTGCATTTAATAAGACATTTAACAAGATGAGCAAAGTCCTGCACTCTGAGGCGACAAGTCCAGTCATAGCATGCTAAGTGCTCATCTCACATAGCCAAAGTCAGTGTGTTAATAACCAACTGAAAACCAACTCTTGAAGCTTTTAGGATATATTTTCTAGAAAACTTCTGTGGAGGTTTTTATGTGAATGTACCTCAAGTTCAGTTTTTTATTGTTTTTGACATGAGACCATCAGTGACCTAAAGTCAGGCTTCAAGTCAGGCACCAAAAACTCACTCAGGTTTCATGTGAGCCAACAACGGACGTCACAGAAAAGCCCCTGCAGAAATGTTAGCGGACACGTATCTCAAGGACTGTCTGCTCTTCAGTTTGCACCTTATGCAACTACCATTTGGGTATTTTTCTTAGCTTATTATTTTTATATTAAATATAAAGTATATTCCAATATATTTTAACAATCTCAGAAAAGGATTATGAGATTTTATCTGAAGCAAAAAAAAAAAACGGGAAAACCTTACTGAAGAATTAATGCTCTGAGGGCTGGAGCAAAAAGAAATTAAGTAACATCTACGTCTCTGCAAGGCAGAAAGGGAAAATCCCGCGGCAGGGTAAAGTCACATGACCTGTAAAGGTGTGTTCAGACCCTGAGGCTTGAGACTGCCCCCCATGCCCCCCATGCCCCCCATGCTTTCCAAAGCCCAACCTTAGTTTGGATTTGCTGCCAGTCATTTGTTTTCCTTCCTTTCCACAGTTCTGTTAAACTCTCTTCTCCAATACCATGCAAAAAGCCTACAGAGGGTATGCACATGACATCACAGTAGGTCGAAGTCACTGCGGATCCATCGAGTCCAACTGCTTTTCATTTAAGCAGATAATTGCTTGTTTCTAATTTTTCCTGACTGAAATAAGCCATATCACAGTGTGTTTTGCCACCCATTCCATCTGAGGGGGGCGCGTTTTGGGGGAGGGGAATGAGGTCAGTGCATACCCTCCATTATGTCCTCCAATCCCGTATCACATGGTTCTGTTCCTTTCCGTACCGAAGCAAGTCTTACTGTATACACATGTGATCTGCAAGCCACTGAGCCCCACACCACCCCCCCCCCCCCCCCCCGCCATATATATGTGTGTCTAAACAAAGAATGACATCAGCAGTCATAAGTAGTACCCAGAGGGCTCAAACATGCTCCGGGCTGACCAAATTAACGCCTTGCAGGGGATGGATCATTCCAGAGAAGAAGAGAGTACCACTCTCTTTGGCTTCTACTGACAAACACGGGCAAAGCCGCGCATTCAGCACCAGCCCCCACACTCATTATGATCAAACCCAGCAGATATCGGCGTCTCTCAGCATCGGAAGGCCTTTCCACAAAAGGACGCACTAAAGGAACTGTGTTGGATTCGACGGGGACAGCATCTTGTGCAACGTTTAAAGCTTTGGAGTCGTGTTTCGGGCTAACGTGTTGTCTCACGGGAAACGCTGCTAAAGCTAAACTTCACCCAGGAAATGCCAACATGAGGCTATGAGCATTTCTGAGGAGCCACACCGTGGTACCCATCTACCGCACATCACAAAGACGAGCGTTTCCCTGCCACAGATATGCATGTGATTGTAGTTTTCCTCTGAAAAGTAAGCTATTGTCACTCCGCAGACACCATAACCTAGTTAAAAGAATTTAGCCGAATGTTTTTATTTACGAATAAATATGGAGACTGAACAAACAACCCTGCTTACCCCTAGCTTACTGCAAATGGACAGATCTGCCTCCTACGTGGATCCTTGTGAGGAAAAGGACTTCTGTGAATGTCTAAGCAGTGAGCCCTGTCTGGCTTCCCTGAGAAACCAGGCCACAAGCCAGAACACGCCCAGAACTAATAACCTTGTATTTCCATGGCTGAACACATCCCACGTCTGAAAGGGAGCTTGAACCAATATGAGGCCTGTTACAGGGCTTTCCAGAGAGCGTCATTAAACAAGAGGGTGAGACAGAACAGCTGAAAGTGGTGCCCGCTGAGGACCTCTTAGGTGACTCCAGATTTAGCTCCATTTGAACCTCTTTCTCGCATCTATTGAGATTTCCGTGCCAAACAACAGTCCAGTTGCATGCTAATGTTAAGACATTAACTAGGACTTTCATGAAAAATGAAAAAAGCAAGCAATCAGTAGTTGCATAGTCATGCTTATCTACATATCTACCTTAATGTAATATTTCTAATACATCCCACAAAGCTTAAAGATACAAAAGCTGATAAGTAATAATTAGGCCGTTATCATGATTAAATCTTTGGTGGGGTTCCAACTTTAATAACTATCTCACACAATATAAGAGTTGGAAGGTTCCCTTTCATGTCATGGAATAATTAATCTAGAAAGTTCATCCATTAACTTAAACTCCACTAATTCATCATCCACTTTTGAGTTGAGGTCACAAGCCATGATGGTTTTGCTAAAGGACACTTATTAAACTAAAAATAGCTCAATTTAAAGTTCTAACTAGCATCAGATATCAAGAGATCATAAAAGATTATGTAAGGCATCAGCTCTGGGCGTTTTAGCTTTGACTAAATGCAAAGCTTCACCATAGGCCACCAGAGGAATTAACAGTATCAACAGACTATCCAATTACATGGCATCACCCTGCCAGCCAGCTCGAGGGCATCACCCGGCCAGCCAGACCGAGGGCATCACCCTGCCAGCCAGCCCGAGGGCATCACCCTGCCAGCCAGCCTGAGGGCATCACCCTGCCAGCCAGCCTGAGGGCATCACCCTGCCAGCCAGCCTGAGGGCATCACCAGGACACCAGGGCACAGCCGCTGACGCTCAGAGCCACCGCTTCCAGTTAGGAGCCCAAGCAGAAAAACTAAACATCTCGACATGTGAAGGAAACACAGAATTTACATCACCAGAAAAGACTACTAGCTAGGCTGTAAAAGTGTAGAATGAGTAACATCAATAAACAACCAATACATACTACCGAACTAAACACGGTGGGTTTAGAATGACCAGCACATGTGATATTCAACATCATTAGCAATGAGAAGATTCTGTCATCGATTAGCTCTGCCTCCCCTCCACCTGCTTTGAATGAAGCTCAGCTTGCCATCATGCACCACTCCTCAGAATCATACTTACAGCACAAAAGTAAAACTCTTTTTAAGGGACACATATCACCAAATGCTGTCATTCACACTCGAGGGGCTCAGACTCTCTAATGAGTTGCTATTGCTAATGACTGCTAGCATCTGCTTGCTAACTCATACCTTTCTGCACTTTTCACATGTTCTTGCCTTCAACCTTAACGATTTCTGCGGCGATGACGAGCAGACTGAGTGGATAGCCGTGAGCGCTAATACCACCTTTCGCTGACACATTCCCTCCCGCTATCCTCTCCTCCGGCATGCCGGGAGGGAAGGTGGTGAGGTCACGGCTTTTAACGGTTGGTGAAGGATTAACCCAAGGGACATCATACACTCCGGCAGGAGGAAAGCGCTTGTACTAGGGAAAAAAAAAAAGAGTTAAAGTAGCATATTATCAGTGACAGGAGCGATCAGGTCAAAGGTCAAACTTATTATTCAGCACATTGTGCCATGCCTAGTACACGGGCTGAGGAAGTCTGCAGGCCCGGAAGCCAATGGACCATCGTTCTGGAGCCGAGACAGAACCAATCAGATGATGCTCACTGTTATCTGCAATGATCCGCATTCAGGTAACTCTGGTTTCAGGCAGCGGCTGAATCCTTCCATCTGATAAATATTTACAAGCACAGGGGTAACACCAGTTCCTAGCCATGTTCTCGTTTTGCTGCCCTGAGCTGGTTTTCTGCAGTTTGCAAATGAAATGTGAATTTTAATGTACTGGGTAATGCTGTGGTCTCACACCCCTGTGGTCAGGGGCTTAGCTTTTAAGCCTAAGATCTTATGTACTTTCACTGTGGCTCTGTAAGTCTCCTCAGAAAGTCCAAAAACAGTTTAGGTGTATTTGTGCTTTAAAATCATGCGACATGTGAGCCTACTGATGGACTGACATCCCATCCTGGGCATCCCTTGCTTCATGTCCAGTGTTTAATGGCGCAGGCCCCAGGTTGGCTGTAATACTGCAATCGATGACTGGTTATGGAATACAGGTGGATTTTATTTTCCTTCCAGTAATAATTAATCCTTTAGAAGGAGGGATGCATACTATATGAATTTCTAACTAGTGACTTTGCTGGTGATAGCAACTGATGGATGCTAAAACTACATTTCATGGATTGGTCTTTCTATGACTAGATTTGCACACACACCCACACACACACAGTAGGATTGTAATTATATCTTTGTGGGGACTCTCCATTCATTTCTACGGGGAAACCTCTAATCCCAACATGATGACCTGAAACCCCACCCAGCCCTAACCTTAACCATAAGTAACCAAACAAAATACAAGTGTTTTAATTGCAGTCGCAGATTTTCATAAAATTGAGTTTCCCTTCTTGGGACCAGAAAAATGTCCCCACAAGGTAAAAAGCTATGGGTTTTTTATCACATTGTGGTGAAATCTTTGGGTACTAATTTTACACTGCAATCTATACTTAATAAATATCTACATCTGTTGGTCCCAGCAGGGACGTTAAGTGCTACCAAGTTAAAGCGCATTTTCAGCCTCACCAGTAAGGCCCATAATGGGCTGCATGTCACCACCAGACCCGAGGTGGACTGCCTTTAGCAACTCTGAGGAAATGCGAACCACCTTTCTCCAAGGTATCCAAACTTAACTACAGAATTTCAGTAAAAGAAAACAATATAGAGTCAAATACTCACAATGAACATTTAATGGGAGTGATTTTATCAGAAAGCTTCAAACACACACAGCCTCTAGTGGTACTTGAAGTGCCATCAATTCTATTTTCCTTAAACCTACCCTGAATGTACCCTGGAAAAAAAATAAGTTCCTTTCGGCAATGAACAGAACCTTGGTACTTAGATTTGGAGGGTGTTACAGTGGACTTTAATATCTCCCATAATGCAACAGACAGCAGCATTTCGACTCTAACAAAGGACCAGCAGGCATGGAGGCTGAGTTTTCACTAGTCTTTGCTGCTCCCACAAATTGCCCGGAAAACCCAGATTTTCATCCCAGATAATCCCGTCCCACACTGTATGCATTCATACCCAGTTTTACAGATGTATCACCTGCCATCAAAATACTCCTTTACCAACAGAAGAAATATTACACTGACTCATAAACAATTTTATTCTGTTAAATTTACATCTGGATAGCAGACACGATAGGATTTTTCCTATATAACCACCAAAAACCAATCTATTATAGTTAGACACGGAAGGAAATCATGAGGAAAAATATTTTAAACATAAGGACTGTAATTCTCAGCCTACTTGTAAAACCGTCAGTCTCCATAATCAGTAACAATATCCTTGCTTGGGGCAAGGATGCTGAATCCTATACTTATCCAAAACAAAAAAATAAGACATGAATATGTAATTTCTTTGTTTCAATGTTGTAAATTTCCCACGGAGGTAATAAACAGGAACAATCCATGAGATACAAAGGAGGGCAGCACCACAGCTGTGAACTCCTTTTCTATCAGCCCCGCTCATCATCTCACACCACAACTCCAAGGTCCCTGCTGGCTTTTGGGGATGCGGTGATGTGCTCCACAGCGTCACACCATCAGCAATCTCACGCCGTCGGTACCGATACTGCGGTCCCGGCCTGGCCTCCCTCTCCTGCTGTCTCCAGCCCAAATCACTCCATCCATCCCTCAGAATTCGGGGGCTGACGTAAGGTGAGGTGCGCCGTGGGCCAAATGAATGATGGCCTTTGTACGGAACTGTCCTCGGGCTGTTAGTAGCAAATCCGAGGGAGGGATTGATTAACTCAGAGAGGATAGTGGGGCATATCCACAGAGGAGAGGTTGATTTTCTTTAATGTTTAATTATAACCGACGCCAGCGTGGATACATACTCATTACAGTCTCTCGTGACGGGAATTTCCGGGCAAGGCGACACGTGATTTCTCCTTCGTGGTACCGAGCCTCAAAGCTTGCCACGCCAAGAGCAGACACTGGCCACCTGGACAGATTTCCGAACCGCCACCCTCGTCCTTAAATGCCGCACTGCTGCTTATCCAGCCTTACGACGCTCGGAGATTCAGCAGTCAGCCGAGGTTTGAGGCCCTGTTCCCCGCAGTCAAACAGAAAGTGAGCTGACTGAAATCTGTGTAATTAAGCCCACATAATTAAATATCTTTTCCTAGCATCCTGCTCAGAAACAAATCCATTGGGTTCTCTTAAATTCTACAGTGTTTCTCTTTATTGTTCTACTTTGAAATATTTTTTATGCAAACTAAGTCTGTTGCTAACTTTTTGCTCCTACACTACATACAAGTTCATGACAGACATGCATAATTAATGCTAATGGTATAGACTGATTGCTGTTTCAAAGAAAATGTCGCCGACTATGACAGGACACACATTATAAAGGTATATTGAGTACAGTACGTACAGTAGTCGTGTAACTACTGTTTAATTGATAAAGATTGAGATTAAGAATGAACAATGATGACAGAAGCCAACGTAAAACATATGTGCTACAAGAAGATTTTTTTGCTCGCCACTTGAAGTCGAAGTGAGACGTTTTCAGCTAATAGTGTTAGCGCAGGTGGCTATGAAGCCAACTCACTTTTAGGAACAGATTTGCCCATCTATGCTACTTTTTAGAAGTTGAACAAAGCTCTTTTTCAGTAGTGACAAGGCAAAAAGGAATGACAAACACCCCTGTTTCGTACGATTCGGTAAAGCATTACTCTTTCTTACTCGTTTCCATGAGGACAAATGAAAGCAAAGACACACAACAGAGGGATATTGCAGAAAGAACCATGACGTGGAGCATCTGCATTTATTTAAAGCAGGCCTCGCTTAATGGAACCGCATTCGATTTCCCAAGCAACCCGAAAGATAAATGGCCTTGGTGGGAGGCTGTAACAGGGACAGGTGAAAAATATAAGATCTCAGCACATTTTTGATCATTACTTTCACCCCGGGCACAATCATCCAGCATGATATTCCCTGCCATTATTTTGGCGAAACGTTGTGATGTCAGAGTCTGTGATGGCACAATCGACAGACGTGCAAACCGCACTGCCCGATTTCCAGGATCAGTAGATCTGTCCAACTAAATCAGGCCCAGATCAGGACTTCAGCTGAGCTTGGAACCTACATCCTTATGAAATTCCAATGACCCCCTAGCCCTGCTAGATCTGGAAATTTGCATCTCCTCAGACAGAGATGCTTTATGCTTAGGCAAAAAATCGTCAAAGTCTCCCCCCCAGCTGTCTGCGGTTTTCAACACCCCCCCCCCCCCCACTTTTACGGAGGAAAGTACATCCTTCATTTGCTGGAAGTGGGGGCTGCAGAGGGGGCCAGAGAATCAATTTCAAAGCCCAGCAGACTTGATGGATAAGGCATTATTCAAATGCACGGATTCAAGGGCCTGTAGCATAAAAAGCTCTTTCTGGATAATACGGGGATTGATAAAGAGTCTGACATCAGGACAGCCATCTTGACACCTGAGTATTGAAAAGAGCGATGCATTTAAGAGCACGGGATGGTCCGCGTGGCCATGTGTCATCGAGCATCGATCTGGTTTATCTCCTCAGCTCTAACATTCTCGACAGGATCACCTTCGCTGAGACACTCTCAACAGGCAGGTAAATAAAAGACGAAAGGGAACACCGGAAGGGGAAGGGCCTGTTCTGGCGTCAGCTGATATTACCCAAATTTTTCAAAATCCAGCCTCATTAATCTGGGTATTAATTGATGTGCGCAGCTGTTTTGGCAGGCCTCCCGGCCCCAGTCTTATGACGACGTCGTCCTCCAACCTCCATATCGCTCATTCAGCTCCAGGTAACTTGATGAGTAACAAAATGAGTCCCAGCTACTTTTAAAGATGGTTTATTTATTTAAGCATCTGCAACTCCATTGCATAAAGGATTGTGTTAAACAAGCTCTTATTGCTTTTTCCAGGTCAAATGATTTTTTTAAGGTGGCAGGATTCTGAACATGTAGACATTTCTTTGTTATACTGTATTGTTTAGGCGATAACGTCTATTTAAACAGCATTTACATTGAATTAGATATTAGTAATTATAGATCGTAGATTATATGCAAATACTGCAGTATTTTATATAAGGGACTTGAGCATCCGTACATTTTGGGGGTTGGGTGAATTCATATTTATGCGTATAGTCCTGAAAAAATACAGGACATAGAAAAAAAAGCCAATATGGGACACAAACACACTCAGCTACACCCACACCGTCGCCTTGTGGGGGCTGAGGTCTCTACCGATTTAAGGGGGTCGAGGTGCCCAATGTACTGGCCCCCAATGAAGACATAAAAATATATTCACTCACCAATACAAAAGGCAGCTGATTCTGAAATGTAAAGAGGCAAACCAAGCAAATTTCTAAGATCTCTTTCGGAAGGAATCCTATGCTTCTAGCCCCCCACCACTGCCACCCCACACTTAAAATAAAATCTGACAAATCGCAACCTTCCCCTGAATGGATGTGCGATCTAGCAGAACCGGCTCCGAATTCGACTCTATTTAAGTGCTTTCACCTCACGGATTTCACCCACTAGTTCCCAATTTAGAGGCTTTGTCGCTCCGATTTCGTAAACCAGCGCCGTGGAAATAAATCCATGTAGGAGCGCACGCTGCAGCCGATCAGCGTAATCATTCGGCAAACGGAAATATATTCCGCATCGAGCCTTTTCTTTGGTTATGATCTGTTGCATGTCATTTCCGAATAATGAGCACAAGTGGACAGGCATGTAATGAGAGTCAGGGAACATGAATTGCATCCGAGGAAATCTTAGTACGATTATATGGGCAAAGTTATTCTTTGGAGAAATGCAAGCGTATAAGGCACAGAAAGCCGGGCATTTTTTTCTTTTTTTCAGCAAACCGCTGAGAGCATAGAAATTGAAAGGCAAAGCAGTTAAATACGCACGGCGAAGAGTGAGAAGCGGAAGTAGGCCGGCTGTTTGCACACCAAGCGTGCCATTTTGGAGCATTTATTGACTTGGTGGATCCGGCTCTCTCGGGCAATTTTCAGAGCTTACAGCCATTACACTTTGCACACATGGTGATTCTCTGAATTTGTCTCAAATTACTGGAAAAGGCATGCCGGAAAACTCCGGCAACAACTTGCATGTTTTGAGTCCATTTCAGTGAAACTGCGTTTGATGACATGGTCAACCCCACAAGCTTGAGCTTTGCATCCTCTCAGGTGAAGAAAACGTAACGTTAACTACGGACCCCTAAAATAATTTCTAAATTTAAGAACACAGTTCACACATAAGCAATATCATTACCCAAGAGAAAGAACAATGACACTGACCCAAAGCACTGTAATTAGCGCTGAAGAATCAAATTCAAATTCTGTTACATGTTTATGTTGGAAATTCCATTACAAATTCTGTATGGTTTGCTTTATTCTGCATGACTAATCCATGACATACAAAATTACACGTACAAAACATACTTCTTTTCCACAGATAATTTCTTTTAAACATATCCTTAAACTATTTAATCTCAGTTTATTTCATTTCCTGTGCCCTTTATTCTGAGGAGAATATTTAATTAAGTTTGACTAGTTTCTTCGGAAATACTTTAAGGGAGTTGTTCATTGCGACAAAAGGCTTAAATTTCTCATGGGGGGTTTTCTTACACAAAAATGTGTAAGGGCAGAATTAAAAATAACCAGATTATAGAGTAGGTGGGTCCAAGTAACTAACGGAGGTGGAGCCAACCAATCAGATGTCTTGGTCTCACCTCCTCTAGTTGCTATCGTGACAATTTCTTATTGTTATTGTTTAATTTCTTCCAGTTCATCCATCTATCCATCAGATCCCTTGTCTGCTTACCCTGTACACAGTCACAGTGGGCGTGAAGCATTTCTAGCTGGACACCCATATCTGACGCCGTCATGATCCTCAGAATTAACATCATTCTGCGTTGGTCACAAAGCTCAATGTTTGAAGTGTTTTTATAGTTTTTTGGCAGCATCATTCCTATGGAGTAAAAAACCCTCAAAACTCAAAGCGAAGTGGATAATAAATGGGGTGAGCAGCTCTACCCTCAGGCTACACTGCTGCCTTTACTTTCCTCAGGGCTAATCAGCTATTGTCATATGCCTCCTTTACATGCATTACGCGGCACATGACTGCCATTGTTAGCCACTGGCATGTTTATATGAATATCAAGCTGCTGTGATGGATTCTGGGAGATGCAGGAGGCAGGGAGTGCAGCCTCTGAATGGGACTACAAGGGCATGTCTTTGACTTAGCATGAAATAAGCTAAACTCCTTTTATTCCTTACTTTACAGCATTAGACCAGAGTAATACAGGAAACCCATTTTAACCAGTTAATCCAACCTGTGTTTCGGTCAACCTTACACAACACACTTCATTATTTGCTTCCACCAATGTGTGGCGTAACAGGCTGTTTATGTTGGATGACATTTTGGTGACGACATGTTTGAAAACGTCGCGTCTGTTTCAGGGCTCTAACGGTGGGGGCCCCGGCTCTGCACTGAGAGACCCCGCAACAGAGTCATTGATAAGTCATTTCATTTTCTCAAACCAAAGCTAATTAGGCAGGAGGGTGAAACTGTACCAGCTCATTGGCTACTCATTGGCTGCTCTTCAACTTCTCATTGGAGAAGGCACAGCTGG
The DNA here is from genome assembly GCF_023856365.1 of Brienomyrus brachyistius. Taxonomy (NCBI): domain Eukaryota; kingdom Metazoa; phylum Chordata; class Actinopteri; order Osteoglossiformes; family Mormyridae; genus Brienomyrus; species Brienomyrus brachyistius. The sequence continues at coordinate 4,780,266 of NC_064557.1, read as the reverse complement.
AGTCTTTCCCTAACTACAGTTTACATTGGAGGCAGACCTCCAATGAAGTGGAGACCAGGACACCTCGGCCTTCAGAAGCTCACATCGCGGTGTGTTCAGCCTCTCACTGGCGGGGTCTGTTTGCCTGGACCCCTGGTCTGACCTCTAACAAGACCGACAGCACCCCACATGTGCACACACACACACATCAGCACTCTCTTTGACTCCAGCTTTCAAGTTCTTATCTCTCAATCTTCACTGCTCATCAGTCTCTCGCCAGTCCCAGTCTGTTACATAATCTGGTTGCCAAATGGGGGAGTGGACCGCAACGGTCATGGAAGTTCCTCAAAAATATTCTGAGGGCAGAATAAAAAAATAAAAAAAAACACCAGATTGAAATGAGATTGTCAAAGAGGTGGGTCTAAGCAACTAGAGGAGCCAGGACCAACCAATCAGATATTTTGGTCCCACCTCCTCTACAATTTGACTCTCTGAAACAATCATTTTTTTGTTCTGTCCTCAGAACTTTTTTGTGTCACTAAAACTTCCACAAGCAACCCAACCCCTGCTGGCCTGATGAAAACACTATTGGAACATACAATATTAGCAGGGGCACACAACGGGTACATGAGTATATATTCACCCTATAAAGCGATATGCATGGAAATTTCTTCTTGAAGCAGTGCAAACGCATCTTTATTTTATGTGCATTCATGCTGTTATGCCAAGAAATTACGATTGCAGTTTATTGCAGGGCATGCGCTCACACACACTGACACGTACACACTCTGCAAATAATGCAGCGGCACCAATGCCCCTGAATCAGGCCTTTGCTCTGTGGTCGGATACCAATGCATGCAAAGATCAAGGAAAGCCATAAGGCACAGAGCCACACACCTAGATTATTACATATTAGCACATGTAAGAAACAAAGTACAGGAGCATGCTGACAAATGCTATGAGGATGCAGAAGATCCTGATGTGTTTGGGAAGCATCAGTAGGTTATTCATGCTGAGGCAATAAAAACCCAGCATAAGTTACAAACGAAAGATAAGTGTGTGAGGAGGTGATTGTACCAATAGCAGAGTGTCAAATAAATCGTAGAGATGTGATTTGCGATATTAGGCGGAATCGTGCCATGCTGGATGTGGCGACAGTGAAAGTGGGATAAAGGTGAGGAGAAACAGCGGCAGATATCAGATAAGAGGGACGGGCAGGTCTGTCCGTGTCGGCGATCGGAGGGGCACCGTACCAGCACACAGCCTGCTTGCGGAGCTTGAAATAGGGCTCTTCCTTTGGACCACGGCTAAATAATCTGTGGAATGAGACAGAAATGCAGTCAGTCATTAGTTTGAAGTGCCTGCTGTCCGTCGTACTCATCGCAGGTCTCCGGCCAATCAGCTGTTGCCATGCCAAACCCCTTTAGTCGCAGGCTACTGCTGCAGTGAGATGTGTTCATCTGACAACAGGGGAAAATCCTTTAAAGCCGTACTTCTGTCTTGAAGTGATTTACTGCATCGTCCGTCAGGGAGAAGTGGTTTTTGGGCGCCGTGATACCGTACAGGTGTTATGACGTGACCTGCGGCCAGCTGCAGTACACTGGATGATGTCAGACATTTACAGCTACTGACAAAGTGCTAAAGAGCCATAGCAGTGAAAGCTGACGCTGCCGGTTTGGCAAGGCTTCAGACACCCGGCTTTTTGTCTTTTTCCCCCGAAAAAATATTTCTCTAAATCCATTTCACGATTTGTCCCATAAAAACGGCAACCCTGCTGAGAGCCGAGTTGGCCCACAGGAAAAATTCAAAATCACCCCCCCCCCCCCACTCCTTACCCGCGTGCTGGACAAAGCAGGAAATGTTATACCAGGGGTACAAAAAATGAAAAATAAATGGTTTTGATTAACAATGATTAAGCTTTGTTCCCCCACCATATACATCATGCACTGCGGCCTGGTCACATGAGTGTCAGAGTGAAATTTGAGGCTATTCAAAGTGATGTGGAGTTTATAACTGCTGATCCATTCATTCTTGAAATTTTCTGCTTAATACCGTCGGGCCACAGTAAACTACGGGTAACAAACCATGGTTACTGAATCAGCAGATATGGTGGGGGGGGGGGGGGGTACACTGCCAGCCAAATACGGCTTTAACATACAGCAGCTACATATCTGGCGTTTTTACATATTGAAAATGCGTGCATTTAGCATGCAGCTTCCTGGGGATGGTATGTGGCAGGTTAGGAGACTGCCTTTGACCAGAAGGTGACCAGGTCGAATCCCAGAGTGGCCAGTTTCACTGCTGGTTTCGGGAGCATAGCCCCCCCCAACCACTGTCTGACCCTGAATTCTCAAAAAACGTACATCACTTATACTGAATGGACTAAACCTAGAATGTAATTTGCAATGTCTCCAAACAAGAATCTTGATATAATTGGCTTATTCTGCCATACTTATAGTACAGCCAATATTATTCACAGGTAATAGACATATTTACACATTCCCCCATGGTTATCTGGATAACTGTAATCATTTCTCAGCACCAGTGAAGCACCATCCAAATTTTGGAGCACCAGACTTTACCTCATCCCCCCCCTACTGCCGGGATGCTCCTCTCCCCCCACCCGCTTGCAGCTCGTGTTGTCAGCACAGCGACAGAGGGCTCCTGCAGTTGTTGATAAAGCAGAACCTCACGCGGGCAGCAGAGGACGACCCAACGCAGCCGAGGGCCCCAGGGCAGGACCGAATCTGAATGCTATAGGAACCATTAGTCAACTGCAGGAAGCCTGAGCGTTTCATACGTTTTATACTTCTGTTTGTGGCGCTTTACGAGCACAACCACCTCCATGATGATTATTTCACTTTTGTAGTTAGAGAGGAATGACAGCAAACTGTTGAATACTTAAGTCAATACAGCAAGTACACATTTATTTTGGTGGTTGAAAGATATGGGGGCAAAGCCCCCAAATATTTGCCTAACGATACCCCTGCTTCACAATGATCTGCAACTATACTTTTCATAATAAAATTATTCATAGAATTATTTCACGGTTTGCTAGACCAGTGTTTCTCAAGCCCGTCCTCAGGGACCCCCTAGACAGTTCACATTTTTGCTCCCTCTCCACTCCCAGCATATCTTAACCAAAGCAAAGAAAGGCAAGTACCTGGTACAGGTGTTCTATGAGCTAAATGCAGGGAAGGAGCAAAAATATGGACTGTCTCGGGGGTCCCTGAGGACTGGCTTGAGAAACACTCAACTAGGGAAAGATGAGGTGGAAGGTTGAGTGTCACCACTGTATTCCCCCCCCCATCCCATCTCACATGCTGACTACCTGAGATCCACCATAACCCAGCCCTGGATAAACAGTTCTGAAAACTAAATGGGTGGATTTCTTAAAAAGCAGGGCCTTCTTAAACATTTGCCTTCTCATCAGTTAGTTATACCCAGCGACTTACCTCCTGTATCAAGACACTGAAGGTGAACATTCAGCAAATCCCCTGGCATGCACTTCCTGCTTCATGCTGTAATTCTAATCATTTTATAAATCTGTAAAGACGGAAAGTCAGGTTGTTATGGTGGCAGGGCATAGCACAGGCAAGAACGAAGGTGTCCATCCCCTTTGAGGCTCCAAGACAACATAGAGGGCTTATTAACCAAATAAGCCATATTCACAGACACACTGCATTCCGTTATATACAACAAGTCACTGGGGCAAAGAACTAAGGCAGGAACTTAAGTACACAAAGCAAACTGCGCTAATGAGGGCGCAGCAGTGAAGCATTAACAAGACAAGCAATCAAACAGAACACAGAGTAACAAGCAACAGGTGCAACTAAAGAAGAGGGATAATCACAGAACTAGGAGGGTTAGCAGACAAACTAGAAAACCCCAATCTAACACTAGGAGTAGAAGGTTAGTACCAGGGTGGACCATGCATGGGAGGAGTAAGACAGAAAAGACACACTAGGAAACTCATAATCGGACACTGCAAAGGACAACAGAAGTCAAGCAAGAAACCAAAAACGTACGTCACTGGACTTAAGCAGGGTTCAAACCCAACACATAATGGGTTCTCAATCACTGAACCACACACTCAGGCCCCTGTGCTATGTAGAAGAAACACACAAGGGTAAATAATTCAAAGAGAAAGGAGGATGAAAGTATGGCCAGCGACACCTAGTGGCCAAACGGGGAAGAGATATAAAGGGCAGCGTGGAACAGGCACCAGCCTTACAGAGGTGAAAGGATGATGCTTCCTTGTTGGCTTTGAATGGTCTCTGCTGTTTCCTATTGAAGGTGCTTGTCCCTAAACTTATATATTTGATTATTTAGTGTCTGATTATTTCTGTGGTGTCTTCAGCCTGGTGCGCTGTACTTTCTTACCAAGACCTTAAAACGTTTTTTTTTTTCTTCAGACTGCATTTTCAGTCTTAGTCGACCCTTCCACATTATGGGGGTTAGGGGCGCAGACTCCCCCACAATTTGGAAAAAACCGTGTTAAATTTTTTTAGCCACCCCTGGCGACCAAAGCAAGCATGCTAGCAGAATGAGGCAAAGCGAAAGGATACAAGAAAAGCCAGATTCAAAGATCACTATGAGATCACATGGAAATATCACATAACAGGCCACTGTAATCACTCCTGCCATCCTCCAAACCAGCACCGTACAGATATTTATGTGTCACTAAACTTTTCATGTGTTGTGTGAGGTTTTCAGAAAGAAACCTCATTTAATTTCTTATGCCGATCTTGCGATGTATCGAAACTGAAATCTGGATTTTTAATTCAATAAAATGGAACCATTGATTTCTAGATGGTTGCTGCATGGTCCTCTTGTTTAATAATCGATTATCCATATGAAAAGAGCTTTAATTTGATCAGTTTAAGATTAATTGAATAGAATACAAAACAATACAATAGAATTTCTTTATTGTCATTGTACATTTTCAGCGAAACTGTGGCTTTCTATCAATGCCACATGTTACAAAAGATAAATAAAATAAATTACAATATTAATATATAATATAGATGTGCAGTATTAAGCTGAATGGTGCAATAGGCAATGATGGCTGATTAATATGAGAACATTATCTCGGATTAAAACCTGATTAGCAGACACTCTTCCCCATGGTTGTTAAGTATTCTTCCCCATTGACATATTTCAAACAATTTTCACGTTGCCCCCCCTGTCGGCTGCTTGCCTCCGGCTGGGCCACTGAAGGACGGACGGACTCATTGGTTGCCGCTGAGCTGCTTGAAGTTATCAGCCTGGCGCCTGCTGACCCGTGACGAAGTCGCACTCGCAGACAATAGGACAGCGGGGCGTGACAAGGGGCTGCTAAACACTGCAGTCTGAATGGCTGATCTGTTCGTCCGCCCCTGAATCACACATGCATTACTGTCAGATAAACCACGAGGGGGCCCGCAGGGGGGCTAATGACACTCAACAGAAGTGCCTCGGAGAGCAACAGGGATAAATGCCGTCACTGCATGCTCAGATTAACAATTTTTGCACCCTTTCTCTCCCTAGAGAGGGGCACTAGTCAAGGTGTCTAATTTGCTAATTTTATTCACATTTATCTAGCAGGTGGTTTTTTCACCCCCAAAGGAAGGAAAGCTCGGCTTCAGAGAGGAAGGTCAGCCAGAATCCAACACCCCTTCAATAATTACAGGGCGGTGCTCAGAGATTAGGCTGCCCTCTGCGGGATTCGACCCCATGACCTTCCAGATAAGGACACAGAGCCCTGAAGCACTGAGCTACATAGCACCCCATCACTTGTGGCAGACCTGCATTAAGAGTGACATGGAGGTGACTTTGAAGGAAGCATTTGATGGCCAACTTCTTACGCAGCCGAACTCTATCCTACAGCAAACAACATGTTGCTCCTGTTATTCTGAGATATATGGTAGAAGTGCCCTTTCTCCCCCAAGCCTGGCATTCCTCATGTCTGAGGGACACATCTGTACTTAGACAACGCAGAGCGAACCCAGCTTTGGCCGAATGCCGTGGAGGTTCATTCTGTTTATACTCTTCGGTTAGACACAACCATATTTTACGGTGAAGGCTGTCGCTGTATCGTCTTTGTGTATCATATATCATTCAGCTGCTGAGGAGGGCTCTGGAACGCCCAAGGACATGTGCGACTAAAGGCAGCTGATTGGGAACAAGAGCTGTGATAGAAAATAGATGCGCTGTGGAGCCCTAGATGTCCTAATGTGTGGGTGTCAAAATCTGAACAATTTCCAGAGGAGCAGCTGGAGAGGCAGGTTAAGGTTCAAAGCCTGGCATGTGCCCGCTGATAACAGCGTGACTAAACAAATAAATTATGGAAAAGCTGCACGCCAATTTGAATGCTTTGGAACGGATACAAACTGGCCGCTATTCACTATTCAAAAGTGGAATTACCAGGATGTTGATTACGGCATTCGCAGTAAAGCCAGAATCACGCGACATATAAATTGCCTATATTACAATGTTTAACACGGACTTATCTCTCTTTATTGGCACACTCTGTTCATGCAGTTTGCTGTAAATATTATAGAATAGCATTTTAGTATCTTCTGCAGCCCAGTATTTGATATGCGTTTGGTAAAAGGATGGATTTTAGTATTTCAGTCAGGTACAAATGATGCACTTATGCCTGTGTTCATGCTATTTTTTGTGTTCATTTCTTTGTTTACTTTAATTGCCATTTGTCAATGCAAAGTTCTGCATGATACTTTGGAAAGAAGCATCTGAAAAGAAACAAAAGCAAATGCGAACGTAAATGTGAATTATTATATTATCAGGGTAAACCTGAGATGTGGGAAATCTCTCCTTGTAATGGCTCCCGATCTGGACTTGCGAACATGGCGTCAGGTCCCTTGCTAACAAGCAGCCAAAGAAATGCCGACACATGTCGATTCCACGCTCCCTGTGGTACGACGGTTCTCTTCATTTCTAACTAAGCTATCCTCTATCTTTGAGCAAAGGTCTCTGGTTTACGTCAGGGGTGCTGCAGCTGTGCCTGAATGGCGCAAAGAGCATTAGTGATGTTGGCGCCGCGGCTGTGATGAGCAGGGGGATCGAAGCAGGTTCATGATGCTTCAGTGGTGCGTCACTGCCTACGCGCTTTCTTCTTATTCGCTTAGTGATAGCAGTTTGCTGGCTCTGCTGTGCTAGAGATTAATGTGCAGTAATCAAGCCTCTGCAGCTTCCGATCTTGTTTCCCATCTGGCTTTCGGGGCAAAGGGATCGGGGCCAGTTCGCGGAGCGCGTCAGCATTTAAGTGGAATTATTTCTCTCGCTGGCTGCGGCTTTAGGCCAAACCGACCTGTCTAGGGGGCTGGCGGAAGACCAGCAGTTGACATTAGATGGCAACGTTGATCCCCCTCTCCCAGCGGAGCAGAGAAAACCCCAAAAAAAGCCTTTTAATCACAAGCTGTCGTATGGTTTGCTTAACTGCTTGTGAAGCTGACATGCATTACGTAGCCCAATAAACACTAAATATAGTTCCTGTATTAGATCCTTGAATCATGGCCTTAAACACAAACTCCAGATTTTGAACATTCCCCAAGCAATTTGGAATCTGGAACTTGCCCTGGCAGCTGAGAAGAGGGCTGTGAGACCTTGGACTAATGCCCAGAAGACCTGACTGCCTGAGGCTTAGCAGATGCTGAGAATATATTGCAAGGCTGGTGATGTCCAAGACTGGAGGGGTGGCTTAACCTTCAGGACCAACATATGCTGGCACACTTTGCTTCTATAGTCCACCACAATGCTTTTGTTATCCCCGATGCCTGTGGGCCAAGTCAGCTTGGCACAGCATCTGAATTAGCTTGTACTTAGCACCACAATAGACGACACTGCAGTATTTCCCAATCTGGTCCTCGGAGACCCATAAATGGTCCAAATTTTGCTTCCTCCCAGCTGCGTGCCAGGAAGTCCACATTTTTGCTCCCTCCCAGTTCCCAGCCAGACAGTCCTCATTTTTGCTCCCTCCCAGCTCCCTGCCAGACAGTCCACATTTTTGCTCCCTCCCAGTTCCCTGCCAGACAGTCCACATTTTTGCTCCATCCCAGCTCCCTGCCAGGCAGTCCACATTTTTGCTCCCTCCCAGCTCCCTGCCAGACAGTCCACATTTTTGCTCCCTCCCAGCTCCCGGTAGTAGCAACAATATGGACTATCTGGAGGGCCCCAAGAACTGAATTGGAAAACACTGGACTACAGGATTATCTTTGGAGGCTGAAATATTTAAATGCCTTGAGGGGTGGTGTGTGGCTCACTGACCCTGAACCCGTGATCGGAAAGTCGCCAGTTTGAATCTAGGCTTATGCCGCCGTTGGGCTCCCGAGCACGGCCATTATCTCGCAATTCCTCATGGCGTGCTGCGTGCTGGCTGACCTGCGCTCTGACCCCAAGCTTGCTCTGGCTTGTATATATGTCTGTTTGTCTCAATGACAGCAAGATGGGATATATATATATATATATATATATATATATATATATATATATATATATATACACACACAGTACTGTGCGAAAGGCAGACCAAAGAAATGTTTGAAGCTGTATATCTGGGTAGCAAGTGTACTTTGGCTTAGAACAAAAACACAATTTAACATTAGAACATGTGCAAATTAAGAGTAACACAATAAAGTAATAATTTCTTCTGTTTTCTAAAAAGTTACTGATATCTGGTTGGATGGCTAGATGAACACCGCTTCAGTTCCCAGTTTACCAACTCAGCCGTTCCACGATTTTGTTAAATTTCACCAAAAGCTCAATTAAACAATTAAATATATTGGTTTAAAAAGTCACTGACAGATTGACTATAGCTGTATGAGGTGTGCTAGTGGCCAAGTCAAAAAATACATGGCTGCACTGGACGGTCGCTGCAAATACTAGGATGATTTTAGCAGAGGTTCTGAAATGGTGAAGCTGACACACTTTGACAGGCATAATATCGTAGTTTTACACCAACACGAGGATAATCTAAACATCATTTTCTATGCCTGCCTAAGACTTCAGCACAGTACTGTATAAATGTATTTGTATATGTAAAGTACCAGTGAAAAGTACAGATATGCCAGGCCACCTACAAAAGAAAGTGAAAGTGTCGCATCACATGACGTGGTTACCTGACCTAAACCCAGCAGAAATGATTTTGTAGGAGTTTGACCAGGTAGTGAGGGGAAAACGGCCAATGAGGGCTCAGCATACATGTGGGACCTCCTTCAGGACACCTGGAAAAGCATCCCAGGAGGCCACCTTGTGAAACTGCTGTAGAGGAGACAGTGGAGTCAGCCGGTCCCTGGAGTAACTGGGGTTAAGGTCCTTGCTCAGGGGTCCAGTGGCGGCATCACTCTGCCGACTGAGACCCAAATCACCCACCCCTCTTTGTTTAATACTTTTTTGTGTGTGTGCCACGCCCCCCTGATTACCCACGTGTTCTTTCCCGATTGTACCCAGCTGTGTCTAGTTACTTTTATCAGTCCTGTGTATTTCAGTCCGTGTCTTACCTGAGTCCTTTGTCTGTCATTGATGTTAGTCGATGTTCGTGCTTCGTCCCTGGAATAAACCCCTAGTTTACCCCGACTTTGGCCGTCCTGCCTGATCCTTGCCTGCCTGCCTGCCTGTCCGTGCACCTTACCCGCAATCCACGCTCGTGACATAGAGGATGTTACAAATGAACTTTTCTGAGGTTAGGTATGTCCAAACTTGGTGCTTTGTTTCTGTTATTTTTCATGTGAGGAAGTGAACAGAACCTGGCTTGGCAGATGGTTCCTGTGAGGCCATGAGCAGGAACTCAGCCCAAGGTCTGCATGTGTGGCATTTTCATGTTCCCTGACATGTGTGACTTTTTCTGGGACACTTAAATAACTATATGAAGCCTTAATACATGATTGACCGTTGAACATGAATAGATCCATGTATGTCGCAACACACCTATAAGGTGAGCCCAGACGTCTCTCTCCATGAAGAGGTACATTATATATTCTGGAATAATCAATGAAACAGACTAGCATCCCATCCAGGGTGGAGCCCAGCTTTGTGCTCTGTGCCGCCCCCGTGACCCTGAGGAGGATAAAGGGCTCGGTGCTGGATGCCGGTTTATTTCCAGACGGTGGCCAGCGGCGACAGAGTGTATCTAAGAGCACGAGGGAAGCTCCTCCTCTGCTGTAACGTCAGGAAGGATTTGTTGTATTTTCCTGTCGTATTTACGTTGGTGTTACAAAGACTGAGCTACACCGTGTTCACCCGCATGGCCAGTCCGTTCAGAGTCAGCGATAATTTCTCGCGGGTCATCTAACGCGATTCCTTTTGTCATACATTACATTCCCATGGCAGCACGATCCAATAACTTCGGCTGCACTTCTGATTTTAGTGTAGCAAAGCTAGACGTTTATTGGAAAATGCTTGAAAGCGTCATTTCCAGGGAAGCTCAGCGTCTCTGGGAGTAAATGGGGCAGTGGGCGGGGCAGGACGCTGGGCTGTCGCATGATGATTGGAGGAGCTGTCAAAGGGGCTGGGCTTCTTGCTGATTGACAGCACTTTGAAATTATACGTCGGCAACAGATCATTTCAAGTTTAATCCCATGTGGATTTTTGCTGAGTGAAGTCTTTTCATTTTTTCGATTTTCATTTCTACATACCCTATTGTAAATAAAAATATAAATATAGCATTCTTGAGTTTGCTCCTTGTTTCGTTAGTAAGGATCATTTGTTTATTTCAAACTAGTTCGGCCACTTCCCCTGTTTAAAAGACCACCAGCTACCACTGGCTGTATCACCTCTGTTTGAAACCACCTTCCTTTCGGGCAGAGAAGTTGGGCTCAGATCACAGAGTGCTTCAGAAAAAGGGGTATTATTTTTCTGCCTTGACTCTATGTCAAACTGACCTCTCTGGGAAGCTTCTGGAATAGGCAACGGAAAATGAGAAATATATATTTGGGAGATAATGAAGGTAAATTATAAGGCAAGTACCATCTCGAGTACGTGGATCTGTAAAATGTCCATTTGATGAGCAGTGAAACCCGTTTTGAGACCTGGCAGACCCTCTGTGTAATTATGCTTATTTTATTTTGCAGGTACTGTTATCTAAAACGACAGACTGTATACTGTTTGAGACAGCAGGCTTTGTCCCTACAGCAGTTGGGGTGTAAGGGTCCTACTCAGGGGCCCAATCAGTGCCACCATGCTGCCAGATGAGGGATCAGACGCCTCGACGTTGCCGTCACGCGTACAACGTGCCCTAACTCGCTGATCCACACTCTGACCCCCAAACACAGCGCTTTGATCTATTTCTTTTTTATTAGATTACATCCCTCACGTATGTCTGCCTTAGTTAACGTGACACTGGGTGCTATCATTCATGTTGTTACCTGGTAGAAATGTTTCTCTGTTCTGTGTTTTAAAAGATGGACGTAACCTCCCTGTTTTATCTGTTGCACATTATTTGAATGATAACACAGAGGATGATGAGTAATTTTCAGTGCAAATATGCTCAGACCCTGAAAAATATTTATTTGTCCAAAAATTAATACACTGCTACCAGCAACCACTTCATCACAAAAACTCACACACACACAATAAAACAAATCGTGTTTGTAATTTCCGTTTTTTTTCCCCATACATTTTCCTCCACTTGTAAAATGTATGTAAATCTATCCCTGCAAAACGGAATACAAAGCAGTGCTCTGTGTCCTTAAAAGCAGTTTGTGTGCCTCTCTGCCATTACAGAGCTGCCATCAGGGCTGAGGAGAAGCATGTTTGGCCGCTATGCTAATAAGCCATCTTGTTGGATCATTTCGGCCACGCGGCACTCGGCAGACTCGGCACTCAGACAGTCTGCCTTGTGATAGGCAGTCCACCAATATTTATCCCCAAACAGCTTTCTGAGCACTAGTCTTTTAGGCTCGCATGCTACGGAGCACACATCGGCAAGCCGAGGGGATGTTTGGTAAACATCCCACGTTTTAGCGAGCCTGCCGACCGCAGGTGTCTGGCCTTATCGCAACGCGTCACGTCTTTGGTCAACGAGACCAAAATGATAATTATGCAAGAAGGATCGATGGCCGTCTGATTTGAAGGCGTTTGAAGGCGTTTGAGTTTAAACTCTTTCATTTCCAGTCCATTGAGAAGTCACCTCCTTTGGAAGGAGCTGCCTCACGGCCTCGTTCCTCTCGTCTTCCTTCACGAAACTGAATGCTAACATTAATTAAGGTTAATTAAAAATAAGGAAGAAGGACTGTTGATGGTAACCATGGAAACAACAGTTTTGCCTGGTAGCAGGTGGACGTTCTGCTTTCACGGATTGTCTAGGAAACGTGGAAGATGCCTCAAACCCGGAGAGTGGAAGGTGAATGGCCGGCTAGCCGCAAAGCCTGGCGTTGAGTTACTCTTAAGTACAGTCCTACTTAGACTTATTCAATGATTAAATGGCCACGTGTTGCAAGTGAACGTCTTAATTTTTGCAAAGAAGCAAACAGCTACCTGTAAAAGATTGATCCTCATTATAAACATTTTTACGTACATGCAAGGAATTTCATTTGAACTGTTCCTACTTTAATATGCCAGGCAAGAGGGCCCGAATTGCTGGGCCTCGCCCTCCAGATGGGCGTGTTTGTTCTGGGAAAAGGGCAAAGAGAGAAAAGTCACACGGGGTTTTTGGTTGCAGTGACAAGGGAATTACTATCACACCCATTACCTCTACCAAAGAGCCACAATTTCTACAGCACTGCTTATTGTATCAGGAAGCTGTAGTCCCCATGGAATGAATAGACAGACAGACAGACAGATAGACAGATAGATAGAGAGGATTCGATTGTTTAATCCAGTGTTTTTAAAACGCTGCTTGGGAACCTGCACACAGTTGACATAGTTGCTCTCACGCAGCACCCAGCACACTGGAAGGGTGCAAAAACATGCCACAAACACAGCGGCCCTTTCTGGATAAGATTGGCCACCCCTGGTCCATAGGAAGCAGCGACCATCAGGCAGGAGACATCGGGGGCTGGACGCCACTTTGTCCCCGAATGTAGTCATCTTAGCATTAGCAATAAAAGCCAAATGAGTCTCTTTCCCTACACAGTCAGTGCTCTTTCTAAACAGCCCTGGGAGCACATTACAGCCACCTATCTGAATTAGGCTCAGTTAGGTTTGTTACAAACCTTAATGTGTATTCAGTAACATCACATTTATCAACGTTCACAAGCTACTTGTTGCAGATTGTCAGGATCTGGGCCAAATACTTAAAGAGATTTCAAAAATGAGGTGTCAAAAATCCTGGATTTATTTCAAATCCCTGTAAACACAGACATACAGTAAAGCAGACTGAGCAATGGGAGCCTAGGAAGACTCTGCTACATGCACACACACACACATATACACACACACACACACACACAGGTCTCTCATTGTATCATTGTGAAAAAACATGGGGAAAACCCTAATCCCAACCTGACGCCCTTTACCCCTAACCCAGCCCAAACCTTAATCATACGTAACCAAACTAAATACCAGACTTATAGCTACTGTAGTTTTTTTGATTGCAGTCACAGATTTTTATAAAATTGGGGTTTATATTTGTGGGGACAAAAAAAATCTCCCCATAAGGTCAAAATAGCAGGTTTTTATCACATTGTGTGGACATTTTGTCCCTCCATCCATCTATCCATCCATCCATTTTCTGCCGCTTATCCAGCGTCCCGTTGTGGGGACATTTGGTGAAGCATATGACATGGGAGATGGAATCAGGGACAATGTGCAAGATTGGAGACACGTTTTTAAAAAGCAGTGGACACAAGTGGACACAAAGGATGGCCATTAATATGCAAGCCCAAGAGAAAGAGACGCATGTCACCTAAAAGGGGTTGTTGACTTGAGGAACAACAGGCGTTGGGTCCAGGCCCATGTACTGGGGGTGAAGTAGCTGAACTAACTGTGTTATAGAATGACTGTGAAAAACACACAGCCTTACCGGGACACAATGCCAATTAACAATTAATCAGTTGAATTTTTAATGAATTATTATGAATGATCTAAAGAGCAAAGTAAACACATTTACAGATGATGAAAAATGTTTATATGGGAAGTGTAATCCTTCAAACGTGAAAATAAATGCTAATAAACTAAAACGGATTGTCTTTATTCCATCTTATTAATTTGTGACAATTACCCTAAAGCAAATATTATGCAAGCAATTTCATTTAGAGTAATTAATTCTTTAGTTGTTTAATTGCACATCAGACAATCTAACCACCCACATCTTTCAAAATAAACAGAAATGTATTAAATCTAATTATTAAATGTCTAAATTAATTAATTAAATAAATAAATCAGTGAAATGTGCATAAAGGCCATTGATAACCACAGACAAATTTCCTATGTTTGTGTCAGCATGCAGGATTTGGGCAATAAACCTGGTTCTGATTCCTTGTCCTCTCTTAACACACAGGGGCGTGACATTATCTCATGAATATTAAACACGATATTTTTCCCAATTTTCAACAAAAGGTACGAAATGACATCTTACTCTGACATCTGATTTTTTTTTTATATTAAACTTGGCATCTGAAACCTTATTTGGGATTAAATATTCAGTGATTTATACTGGTAGAGACATATTTGCATATAATGTTAAATATAATCTGCAATGATTGCTTTGATTTATGTATTTCTGGGTTTAGGTGATTGGTGTAATGAAAAATGCATCTGTATGCTTGACTTAGGTTTGTAAAGGAGTGTACTGTGTATTTCTGTAAATATGTTTGCTTTTTTATTACATTTGACAGCCCTGTCCGGAAATCATGGCTCTCTTTTACGCCACAAATAAAACGCTCAGTGGATAGATCTGTGTCCTGGATCTATTGCATCCCTTAGCACTTGACTGCTATAAAAGACACACACACACAAATATATGTTACAAAAGGCGACAACTTCGGGTGAATTGAGCTGTGTTATTGTGACTTCTGGGGAGATCACAGACTCGGATGTTCATGGGGTCTCGACTCAGCTGACTTCCATTAAGTGCTCTCTTGTTCTTCTGGGAAGTCATAAAACAATCTGATTAAGATCAATGAGACCTCATAGCCCTAATTTCCTTTCCTTTTACTCTGATGCGTATTGTGACGATCACACCATCGGGATTCAGGATATCGCTCTTTATTGCCTCTGATGAATGTATTTGAGGTCATTCGCGACAGGAAGATGGCTAGGAGCTGAATGAGATTATACACCAGGCAAGCATTGAAAGAGCAGACCTGATGTGATAGAGGATTTAAGCATGTATAAGTGTGCAAGCACACTTCTGTATGAAGATAATCTAATGAACCACAGAAAGTAGATGCCTATGTTAACTGCACATTGCAGGCTGTTTGTAAGGTTTCCTGGGACTGGTTTAATTTATTTAAGAATTCTTCCTCCTTTACTCTATAGTGACTGATATTGAATAAGAAGAGTGGGTGGAATCATGCTGTCAGCCAATCAGCTTAATTAGAACCAACAAAGTAACCAATGGGAAGACAAATAAACCTGACTGACAGAAGACGACCACCCCAGGCACCAAAGCCTGCTTCCTGTCTACTGAGCAGAAGCAATTTAGGCTCATAATTCATGCAAGTTTGGGATGGCCGGCTGTTTTGTTTGTGGTCATGACGTGAATGCATGAAAAGTGTAGGATTACTATGCACCCTACTCACAATCATTGGGCTCGTACTGATCGTTAAGGCACAGTGGGATCAAAGCCACTTGAGTATCTCTCAGAAAGGTGAAAGCAGCAACCAGTCCAATCTTTAAAAATCCAGTCTGTAATTATATTAAAATCTGTATGACAGTCATGCTTATCTTGCTCGTTTTGTTTTAGCTTCTGCTATAATTCCTTTGGCAAGTTAATTTGTTTTACAATATGAATGTTTCCCTTTATGGTGCACACTAGTAGCAGAAATACAAATGAGATACAATTACACTAATTCTAACATTTAGAGAGATTATGCTGTGGAAAAAATGCCAATGCATTGCTGGATAGCTCGCACTCACTCTCTCTGTCACACACACTCTCACACTCACTCTCTCACACTCTCTGTCACACACACTCTCGCACTCACTCTCTCACACTCTCTGTCACACACATTCTCACACTCACTGTCACACACACTCTCTCACACTCCCTGTTATACACACTCTCACACTCACACTCTCAAACTCACTCTCTCACTCACTGTCACACACACTCTCTCACACTCCCTGTCACACACACTCTCACACTCACTCTCTCACACTCATTGTCACACGTGCTCTCTCTCTCACACGCTCTCTCACACACTCTCGCTCTCACTTTCTCTCCCTTGCACTCTCTCTCACTCTCTCTCTCTCTCTCTCTAACAATAATAGACATTTACCCATGGACATCTTTTGACTGTGAGAGGTAGGCAGGCTTCCCAGAATATGCAAAGAGCAGGAAAAGTGCTGGAGCTTGATTTAAATTCAGCAGCATTAACGTCTCAGCAGTGTGTGTTGGATGGCTGGGACACGTCTACATAAGGTCACCACTGTGGTGTTTAATCTATGTATGCATGTATATCTTTACTAGTTTTTTATCAGGCCTTGTATCCAAGGTACTTAACCATAATCTTGTGTTGTCTTTCTGTTCCTATCTCTTATGTTAGATGGGTCGGTGCCGACCCGTGTCTTAAATCAGCCAAAAAATATCCTCGAAGCCATTATTTATCCTCCAATTGGCTTCTTACCTCTTGGTTACCTTGTTAGGCTTCCTTATCCATGAAAAGGTTGGTTTTAATATTTTTGTTGTGACTTTCTGGATCTTTCTTTTGACAGCATACCTCTCGTTTTCAATAAAAAATAATGCTAAAATAAACCTCAATAGAATTATGCGAATAACCTGAATTGTTCTTATCTTGCCTTACATGTCTGGACATGCCTTGCCTAGTGAAATTTTTTTTAAATTTTTTTTTTAAATAGAGGTTCCTGACAAAGTCTAAAAGCCTTGATGCAGTACACAAATTTGCGTGGTGCTTTAATGCATTGTAAACGTACAAATGGGTCGGTGCCGACCCGAACAAGATAGCAAGTTTAAATGTCCGCACACATTAGCAGAGATGTATGCATTGTGATGTGATGTGGGTTCCAGCATTAAACAGCATTATCTGCAGACCAGATGTGCATTGTGATGTGATGTGGGTTCCAGCATTAAACAGCATTATCTGCAGACCAGATGTGCATTGTGATGTGATGTGGGTTCCAGCATTAATCAGCATTATCTGCAGACCAGATGTGCATTGTGATGTGATGTGGGTTCCAGCATTAATCAGCATTATCTGCAGACCAGATGCGCATCATGATGTGATGCGGGTTCCAGCATTAATCAGCATTATCTGCAGACCAGATGTGCATGGTGATGTGGGTTCCAGCATTAAACAGCATTATCTGCAGACCAGATGTGCATCGTGATATGATGTAGGTTCCAGCATTAATGAGCATTATCTGTAGACCAGATGTGCATTGTGATGTGATGTGGGTTCCAGCATTAATCAGCATTATCTGCAGACCAGATGTGCATTGTGATGTGATGCGGGTTCCAGCATTAATCAGCATTATCTGCAGATCAGATGTACATTGTGATGTGATGTGGGTTCCAGCATTAATCAGCATTATCTGCAGACCAGATGTACATGGTGTTGTGATGTAGATTCCAGCATTAATCAGCATTATCTGCAGACCAGATGTGCATTGTGACATTGCCAGGTCATCTCACAAGGCTTATGGCAGCAGGGTAGACATTCTCCCTGGTCACCAAGTGGCATTGCCTGTGTTAGTCCCATGGGATCAGGGTGGAGTCAGTAGAGGTTTAGTTACTAAACCTTGTACAATGCATTTTTCCACAGTAAGTTAAAAATTTAAATCCATTAAAAAGCTGGATATTCTATTTGGCATCATAACTATGCCATTAAATGATACCATAGCTGGGTTTTCAAACACGAATACGCAACCTTCTGGGTACAAGCCCTGAATGCTAGACCACAATACTACTATGTTGCAGCTACCGCCATCCACAGATTGGACTCTGCATCTTAGAGAAGACGTCCTTATAAATAAATTCATTTTGCACTGTTAATTACTTTTGCCCTGCAGGAACCATGAAAGAAAAAAAAAATAAGGATTTTCTCTGATTTTACAGAACACATTTAAATTAGCGCCTGGCTAATACCCAGAACTGTGACTGAAGTGACTTACTGTCCGATTAATTGCTTGAATAACAGCTGGCTGGGCTAGAATTAAAGAAGAAAAACAAACAAATGAGTAAATAAAGAAATTGAAAAGCTCACCCTACAGAGCTCTGTGCGTCTTGCTTTTTCCAGTACAGAAAATGCAGCCATAGTGATGGCCATGCATTGGGAGCTGATGTCTGCAATGTACTTCTGTGATGATTCATCGAGTTTTTGTTTAATAGGGATCGGAGAAGAAAGGCCCGGAACTTCAAGAATTCCAGACCTTTTCTGAAAGAACATTCCACTCTTTCTTTGTTTCTCAGAGGTTTCCACAGTAAGCTCATCTTGGAGAGACAAAGAGAATCGCAGACGTCACAGGGCTCCATTAGAGCGCTTTGGGCGCAGGCAGCGTCCTTGACATTTTGAGAAAAACGCTCGGGCCGGTCAGGAGCTCTGCATTCGTGGAAGCATGACATCTGTTATGTTAATGAGAGTAAACAATGGGCGAAAAAGGTTACTGACGTGGCTTTAGCAATTAAACACACAGCAGTTACTTTAATTGGCTGGGCTGTGTGTTTCTAAAGTGCGTCACATCATTTCGCCAAGATTCTACCTGAAGATTCATATGTTAAAATCAGTGAAAGGTGGTCCTGCGCTAAGGTGCAGCTGAATCTTTAAGGTGTGCAGAATTGTTTTGCTATTGTTTTACTTGACATATTTTGGTGGGCTTTAGTCCAGTTACTGTATGCTGTCTTGCTCTTCATTTGGGTTCCTCAGTATCCAAATTAACAGGGTTACAGGGGTAAATTAACAAGAACTTAATTATACGACCGTACGGCTGAAGTCACGCCACCATGAGTTCTCCCAGATAAGGCAAAACGTTACCGTACCCTATATGGGCACAAGTATTGGGACACACCTCCTAGTCAATGAATTCAGGTGTTTCATTCAGGTCCATTGCCACAGGTATGTCAAATCAAGCACCATGCAGTCAGCTTTTAAAATGTTCATGAAAGAATTGGTCGTTCTGAAGAGCTCAGTGAATTCAAGCGTGGTACTGTGATTGGACGCCACCTTTGTGAAATCCCTTCCCTGTTAGATATTCCACGGTCAACTGTAAGTGGTATTATTGCAAAGTAGAAGCATTTAAGAACAACAGAAACAGCCATAAAGTGGCAGACCACCTAGTATGAGAGTGGGGTCACGGAGTGCTGAGGTGCACAATGCATTAATGTCTCCAATGTTCTGTTGACTTGCACCGTTTGCAGCTGATGAAAAGCCCATGAGGAGAGCCTTTGCTAGGGAATGGGAAATGAATGTAATGAACTGCCTGGGCAGCAGAAAGCTCTCCATCCATCAAAGCGGAGTTTCCAGATGGACAGCCTTGCATCTAACAGCAGGATATGAAGTGCCAGGACTATCATCGGGGCAAAGAGACGGACGGAGCCCTGAAATCTCTAGAAGGTTAGAAAAAGGGGTGGAGAAAGAAAGCAGGTCTGTCAGTTCCTGGAGCAATTTGGGGTTAAGGGCCTTGCTCAGGGAATCTATGGTGAAGTCACTCTTCCAACAAAGGGATTTGAACCAGCAACCTGACCCAAAGAGCCACCCCCACACTGCTTTTAGAGAATGTACTCAGGACATTTCACCCTGTCCATCCAAAGACATAAAAGGAGCATAAATGTCAATCCTTCATCTCCTTCCATCTACGCATAGCACTGCCTATAATGTCATATTCACAGCTGGGCTACTTCACTGTAAGAGTGAGATTTCGCACGCAGTGGCTCAGTATCAGGCTCTGTCACAGCAGACCTCCATGATTGGGGGCTTGAATCCTGCTTTGGGTTCTTGCACTCAAACATGCTTTGTCGCTAAATTGCTTGTATTGCCTGCTGCCCATCTTCCTCATACCCTTTGCCAGTGTTTCTCATTCCAGTCCACAGAGACACCCAGCCAGTTCACGTTTTTGCTCCCTCCGAGCTCCCAGCATGCATGTAGCAGGTATTCGGTGTCCTTGACTGGCTGGGAGCTGGGATGGAGCAAAGATGTGGACTGCTGGGGGCCCCAAGGACTGGGGGTGGGTAGTATTTTAATGCTATTATCATAGAGGAGCCACCTTGAACTGTGATCCTTCTCACAAGAGTGACCATAAACTTAAACTTATTTCCTCTCACAATTCAAACACATGTATTCAGGTGTCTACAAAATGACAGTGTGTGAGTGTGAGTGCTTCCTTTGAGAGGCTTTCTCTGCATGCTGTGTATAAGGGGTGAGACAGTCATACCACTGTGATTCCATAAGATTATAATACTTCATAGTGAGCATAGTAACAGCTATGTTACTGGTTTATGTATGTACTATATGCTGTACTTTTTAATCATCATTATAGACTGTAGTTTTCTACTGATAAAACAAAACAGACTGTAAAACAGTATGCTGTGTCACACATACAGCCTCTGATATCTCTTATTAGTGTGTTACTTCTCCGAGATGGCGGCTGGTCGGGGAAGGAGTCTCCTATTACCTCCTGGCTCCAGACGGCAGAGCAAACGATGTCAGCGGTGGCAAATTTGGTGCAGAACTCTGGCCACCAAACGAAGGCTGCAGCAAGAGCTCATAATGACGTTATGATGATGATGATGACGATCGAGAGAATGATGAGATGATTAATCCAATAAGCATGCTCCTCGGTGGGGCCACTCGCTGTGAGATGGCCCTCCGGGTGTGGAACACTTCAATGTTGTGCAGAAAATGGAAAAGAGAAATTGTAGGAATTGAGTAACAAATCCAAAGGTTTAATAAAGCCCACTGGAGAGCCTTTGATGCACTTACAGTGTCATCTAGATGTCTGCCGGCCACGGTGTCGGAAGGCAGCCGATCGTTTGTCATCACTGGAAAAATGAAAAACAAAGAGACAATCGCGACGACTAAATATTAAAACAGCAAAATGCTTTTTGTCTTCTTTTATGCTAAGCAAACACCCAATGTGCCAGTCCAATCGATACCCTTTATGGTGTAATGCGTCTCGCCTTCCCATCATGCACTGCCTGCTTTCTAAATAGCCTAAACCATGGGAAGAATATAAATAATACAGAGAACACCGTTCTGCACAATCTGTTATTGCTTAAGGTGTTATTCAGTTAAAAAACTGTTATGGGCGCGGGGCATGGTGCAGGCAGAGTGAAGTGATGATCCACTAGCGGCTCCGACACAGAGCGGATTATTGGGGGCAGAAGAACTGGGAACAAACAAAAAAAACCAAAAGGGGTTAGAAGCAGGAGGAAAACAGCACAAACTAAGCCTACACAGGGAGATGAGTGATACAGAGAGCAGAACTAGAGAGACAGGCAGAGTAACACTGACAGAACCAATCACAGTGACCAACTGGGGCAATGAACTTAAATACAGAAACTGAGGACTAACACAGGACAGGTGTGAATAATCTAGAACAACCAAAGAAACAGCAAAGCAGGGCAACAGGAAACAGGTGGAATGAACTGCAATAACAGAGTGTTGGACAAAGTAACTTTAACAAACAGCAAGACTAGAAAAAGGACTAAACAGGTACAAGCAGAAGATAATAAAGCAGAGCACAAGCACGCTAACTGAGAACAGGGAAGCGATGATAACTAATGAGGAACACTAGGGGTAAAAAACAGGAAACGAACAGAACAGGTAAGGCTGCCCTAGAACCCACAACCAAAGGATTCTTAGCCTCTAAGCCGCACACTCAGAGGGCGGGGTCAGGCAGGCTCTGACCCTGACAAAAATATTATTTAATGCCTAATAAAGGCAGCATATCCTGATAATGTTCACTTTTACGTGTGATACAGAGGAGGAAAATGTTGCTGTAGAGGTCTGAGGAATCGATATTATTCGTCTACATAGACAAAATGGGCTCGTAATCGTACTGAATGTAACATTCCGTCTGCTCATGACTTTCTCGATAGAATAGCCAGGCTTTATCCCTCTCCGTGCCTCCCATCTCTCAATGGGCAATTCTATCGCTAGCTATCCTGATGTCCGGCTTGCCGCCACGGGACCCGATCCAGCCTTCTGCAGCCAGAACCTGTCCCGAATGCCACTTCCAGCCTCCAAATCACCCCAGACAACTGCTAACAGATTTCAACTGAAAATTTGCTCATGCAATCTGTGAGCTGTGCATTCAAAGGCAATGCACTAGGTACTTGTCAGAGCCATGGATAATAATTTCTTTTCATGTTATTCCTTATGCACGAGTTTCATATTTGTCTTATTTTTGTGTATATATTATTGAATATTTCATTGAAGATACCTGTTCCTGTTAGCAACAATGTCTAAATCGTGAACCGTTATATTGTTCTTTTCGGTTTGACCCCATCTGTGCATAAACACACAGGAAGCGTGGAGCTACGCAGTTTCTGACCGGGCAAGTTGAGATTGTGAACCTTTTTATCAAGTGTAGTGTACATGTGCAGCCACCTCAATTTACTCCTTCTAGCCAGCTGCCTGCTGGCAGCCAGCCAAAGGGAGCAACCCCCCTCCTTCTGGGGGTGTGCCTAAATTCTCATCTAAACCCGCCCGTTTATTCATTTGCAGGGTGTTACCATCAGATGGCGCTTTCTTGACAAAAACACATTTTAGTTGTGGTCACAAGTTTACACACACAAGTATAAGAGGTATCAACCAAAATCTTCAAAATTCTGGCATAATTCTGGCTGAATATTTGACCACTCTTCTTTGCAGAATTTCTATGTCATATAAACTAGCTGGGCTCCTGGCACGGACCTGGTTTTTAAGCATAACCCACAAATTTTCAATAGGGTTGAGATCGGGGTTACTTCACAAAGTGGGATTTCTTGCTTAGCCGAATAACTTGTTGGAGTTAAGCTACACTGAAGACACAGCCAAACACCAGAGACAAACAGGGCTAGGTACTTGGCTAGCAATCATGCCGGTACATACTAATCCAGTGCTATGGCATTATACGGTACATACAAAAACCCCTCGGAAGAGCAAAGCATGTGCTTTTCTATCTCTGCTTTCAACCAGACCGTAACTGTTTTGAAGCTTGGCATCCTGATCAGGAGCGACAACTTGTTGTTATAATATTCATTTATTGTTTTGTATTATTACTGTAATATAATGTGATTGCACATTTTATTCATCAGTGTTTAATCCGTTGCATGTTATAAACTGTAAAAAGGCTAGTATTGCATCTATTCTTGCAGTTTTTTTCAATTGCTAAGACAGAGTAGAATCTAGGGTAGTATCTCTTAACATGCCTGATCCATCCTTGGCATTTGCTTTGGAGAAATATCTTGGCATCCAGCATTCCTTGTTTGATCTTCTGTTAATTTGTTTACTATCAAGACCGTTTCTAAAATAGATTGTAAAAACCACATAATTTAACAAAATGACATATTTCAGTTTTGACTGCTTTTATTAGCAGTTTTAGGGTCAGTATGTATGTATGTGCAAAGTGCCCTCTGAAAATTTTATGTTGCGAGTGAGACAGGAATCCATGACTTTTCAAGCATTTAGTCATTGATTGCATTTTGTATGAAAGCAAAGTGAAATGCTTAACAGTTTAGCCCACATAAGCTAATGGTGACTGTACGGAGAGTTTGGAGAAAGCAACTTCAGTATTGCAGTGTCTGTCTTAGCAATTGAAAAAAAACTGTAAAATTGACACTGCCTTTCCAAACTGATTGGTGTGAGGAGCAGTGACAGACATTCCAGACTGAAGGGCCATTGACAGTATGCAAAGGTCTGGTGACTCCAAAGTCACTTCAAAGTTGTAACACTTTAGTAATCAAACCTCATACAATTCTTTGAATGTCTCATTCACCTTTGTGTAGCCAGCCCCTATGTCTATAAGCTTCAGAGCTCAAAAGTCTTGGCTAGAAATGTTTGTAATGTGATTTTATACAATTTGTCAGCACCACTGAAAAAAAGGTATTTGAAAAGTGTATGTTTAAAGTAGAGTTTAACAAAAAAATAGAATATTCACATTTTAAATGATCTCAGATTATTGGTGCTGAATAAAAGCATTTATAGAAATTTGGGATAAATGTTTTTTAGATAGGTGTGTTGTAGTTGCATTTATAAATAATGTCTACGTCAGAGTTACTCTCTAGCTTGTGGAAGCCCTCGCTGCCCAGCTGTTTTGGGACCAAATGCTCCTTTTGCTCAGAAACTTGTTCTTTTTATAATAATTGTGAGCGATTTTGGTTTATTTCTTCTTTTGGCTCAGACTTGAAGTGGGGTCTGATTTCTTTAGGTATGATCTGCACAGGCATATGGTGAGCACCTAGTCCGTGTCAGGACGGACACTTTGAGCTACTTCAGATTTTACAAATTACTTTAAATCTGAAAGGCTTCTGTGATTGGCTAAACAGTTCTGTTCTCCTTGTACTTTGACTGGTTCGTTTCCTTGACTGAAAGACTCATCCAGCTGTTTCACATTATAGGATGTTATAGGAGACTGACCAATCAGCACTCAGAACTCAGTGCTATCCAGATCCTTTTAATTGAAATGGTAGTTTACAAATTCTGTCCTGGCTCAAAGTATCTTTCCTGACATGGATTATCTGGCCTCCCTAAATGATTTCAGCAAAATCGGCAGAACAGCCCATGATCAGGCTAAATGAATCAATCAGGCTAAATGAATTATAACTTACTTTTATCATATAAAACTCAAAGGGTTTGTCATCTCAAAAGCATGCTAGTTATGCTTGGGTGTGTATCAAATGTGCAACCTCTGCTTATGGGGACATATGTTCCTCATGGCTGGACGGCGTTGGAGATTCAATTTCCAGTTGCCTCCTTGGCCGCTGTGAAGATCTGGAGAATTAAAGCAGCACCGATTTACACTTTAACAGATTTGCATGTCAAGAAATGCCACTAAGTCATTTCTCTGCACGCTTAATTACTTTTGCACCTCGAAATGATTACCTATGTGGAAGTAGGCCCTGAAACTCTGAAATATCGTACGGGGAACCATCCTATTCCAGGAAACATACCAAAAATCTGAAATGTATTCAACATCATGCAATTCCTTGGGGATCTATGGCTAGCACAGAGCGTAATCCAGCACTTCCTCTGCCAATAGTGTGAATACTTTTTTTGTGTGAAACATCGAAGGCAGGAATTGCAGGAGAAACAGGACTATTAAATATTTTCAGTTTTTCGTCTTTCTTGATAATGTTTTCTTCAGTGGAACTAAAAAAACACCGCAAAAGCTGACATAAAATGACAATGTATTTGAAATTACTGATAAGTAATAGTGAAGATCCTTCAAAGGGCCTGTCAACTTAAATTAAGCTGGCGCCTGGTCTGAATGGCTGTGAACACACTCCAAGCAGGCATATGTACAGATGCATGTTCCGTCCAGTCATCCTTCTTCCAAGTGGTAATCCAGTACACAGCAAGCCTGGAACCTATCCCAGAATGCACAGGGCAGGAGACACCCTGGATGGGAAATCAGTGGCCCAGAATTCAGAATATGGGATTTATAGAGGTATAGTTCAGATGTAAATGAGTATGTAGAAGGAGAGATATCTGTATGCAGCACAGAGATATTCATGCTATGTGGGGGCTCACTTTAAATGGGAGAGAATGTCTGACGTGTCAGGCATTTGCTGGTCAGTGAAGGTTGGACAACACACGAGAAATCAGTTCAATGCTACTGTGTGGAATCAAAATAATAATTGCGGATGTTGTGGGTTAAGGCACACGATGTGAAATCTTAAACTATTACTTCGTTGTCTATCTCAAAATACCAGCCAGTGAATTCCACTTTAACAGTGAACGAGATGAGGCAATGAAAGAGAACAAAATATATTTAAATATCTGAAGGCAAGTTACTCAGAAAATTCTTTTATCAATATGACCCAGAACTGGATAAGCAGTGTTGGTGAATGGATGGATGGATGAATGGGAGGGTGGATGGACGGAGTCCTTGGTTATGGAGGTCTTGCTAACAACAATGTTAAACAGCAAATAAACAGAGAATGCTAATGGCCAGTTAGATGATAGGCTTGATAAAATAAACTTTCGGTATTTATAAATGGTCTGTGTAAGGCAGAGGCTGGGTGGTAAAGTGGGAGTATTTAGGGTTTAGTTACTCGGGGAGATGTTTCTATAACCCTGGTGCTTAGCGAGATGGACAGTAAACCTTCAGCCTGATGAATAGATGGGTTTATTCATCATTGTTGGAACACGCAGTGAGGACACTGAGGTTCTGCTGTCACTGGGACATGCAGCAAGAATGAGGCAGATGTACAAAGCTATGCCCAGTAGGTCTTGCTGAGGTCTCTTTGGCAGGATCTGCTCACAGCAGAACTTTAGCCACACTTACACAGGGAGGCTGTTTCTTACCTTGGACTATCTCCTGCTGTGAAGTCTTCTTACATCTCCCACACGTGTTGGTAATGTACCAAGGGCCGATCATGCCTCAGGATTCACTGAGTTTTACACTGCGTGGAGAGGCCCACTTTTCTGCTGAAAGTGTGCATCGGAACCTTACAGCATGTCGGTAGCTGGAGCTGAACTTCAAGAGGACCAGCCTGGGACTGTGGTCAAAGTGTCTCATACAAAGATCCCTCCCCCTAATTTGTGCCATGGAGTGCAGAGAAGCATCGTGTACCATCAGGGTGCAACAAGTTTAACCGGTACTAGAATGGAGCATGTGGTCACTATGCCAGATATTCTGTACACTTCAGCAGAATCAAACATGGATGCATAATACGCAGCTTCTTACCTACAACAAAAGCTAGAGCTTCAGCATTTACTGCATCAAACCGAGGTGAATCCCACCGAAGGACAGTCAGCTCCCAACAAAGCAGGAATCCCAGATCCGTCGCGACCCTCACATAATAACTCACCACACAGCACAGATGTCCTCAGTCCAGCGAGGCAGGTGTGGTCACATGCTGGGGTGTCTTTGCTGTATGACAGTCAGAGCAGTCGGATGGAGGCGCCTGCTGTGAATTAGCCACTGATATAAAATGAAGGTTGAATGTTGGGGAGGGTATATATCAGTTAGAACTATGATAAAGAGGCATGTTCTTAAACTCCTGCACAATTAACCATCCATCCAAAGTCAAGGGAATCCTAAAACACAAGGCAGGGAATGTGCAGAATGGAATGCCAATCCACTGCTGGGCAAAAACTGCTGCTGCACATGTTATGCACAAATCATTTTTTTTCTAAAGAAAAAGTGAGTAGTATAATACCGCATCAACGTTAAACTTCAATCTACAAGAGAGCCTTGATTGTTGCACCATTTGGATGGTGACCTCCAAACATGGACGTTCGTTATCTTTGACTGCATACTAAATAGGACTGTATCGCTAAATTGCTTGAAACATGTTCACCCAAGTAAGTTCCATGCATGTGTCTGGAAGGATGCAGGTTTGAATCGTGCCAGGGAGGTTGTAGGTTTGAATCACTTTCAGAAGGTTGTAGGTTTGTATTGCGCCCAGAAGGCTGTAGGTTTGAATAGTATCATTATAACACTGGGTGCTGGATGCTGACTAACCCCACCCTCTGATTCCAAGCCTTCCCTACACGGACGACAGTGTCTAATAAATAAACAAACAAAGTGATCATATCTATGAATAGGCAAGTATGGACTAGCTTTTCTTTAAACAACTGCTATGTATTCTTGGATGATCCCGACAGAAAGGCTTCTTTATGTGGGACCATATGGTTCATTCATGACGATATCAGCAATAATTCTGATGGTCAACTATTCCATTGTGTACGAAAGCGGCATGTTCTCCATTTGTGTGTTGATACTAAAACCAAGTTTACAAGCGCAGAAGAGCTTGGCTGCAAAACATTTGGATTTCAGAGGGATCCTGGATGATTTTTACAAAATCTCCAAATCGGATCCCAGCACAATAAACTTTCAGAACTTCACTGAAAGAAATTACCATATGGCATTAGTTGCTATAAAGTCACTATAAAGTATCTGTTGGACCAATGGCAGAACTTTACTTTTGACAAAGACATTTTTCCCCCAGCCCATAGCTGCCAATATGGATAAATTATGAAACATTCTTAAAACACATTTAAACAGCAATGTTTGGTTTTGCTTTGGCCCAAATCCACATATATGAACCAAAACAAATAGATATTCTTTATTCCACATACATACATTTTTTCCTGTTACTTTTCACAATATGAATGTTATGAACAGAAATAAGAAACTACCACAACAAATTTCAAACTTTTGACCAGGAAATGAACGGCAACTCACAGCAGAAACATGGAGAAATATAGCTTCATTTACCCTGATAAAATAACTAAAGGTGATTCATAAGGTAATTAAAAATAAGAATATGTGTATATATATTTATACACTATCAATAAATGTGGTTTAGAATCACAATTTTTTTTTTGCTTTTTTGTTCTTAGAACATGATTTAATTTAATATAATGTTTCTGTCACTGGGATTGAAAAATATCACTGTTGCTGCTGCATGTTTTGGCGGAATCTCTCAGCAATTCCCAAAAATTCTTGGATCCTGCATAAACAGAGTAGGATTTGTGTCAAAGCCCTTTCCTTACATGGAGTTACTGATGACAAGTAACGGTGAGGCCCCTTTGAAAGAAAGGTCAATTTAATTAAAACGGGGGTCGCATGTATATTGCTTTAAAAAAGACGCAACATAGGCATACATACATATTCGTAATATAGAATTAAGTATATATATGAAGCCTATGCTTATGCTAAATTACTGCTGTTGCTGTGAATAAGTATGATGCGAGACTTAACAAATACAGTTTCTTTAGATAGAAAGTTACACTGCACAGGGTTCTGGAGTGTCCTTTGAAGCCAGGTCTGCACTGTAGGATTCAAAAAAACAAAAACAAAGATAAAATTAAAAAAACCAATGAACTCCATATAGGACACCTGTTGCTTCAGTTCCAAGCAGAACCCTGGTTGCCGCTGGTCTGGTTCACTAGAATCCGCAGAGGGTGATATGAGTGGCCCCAGCTTAGCATTTGGCTTTGGGGTGGCTCCTCGCTCTATAGCAAGTCCTTCCCTGCCTTCGCCGGTACTCTCCGGCTGGCTAACAGAGGCATTAAATCATTTTCATGTTCACCCGCCGTGGCCCGCTAGTCTCTGGTGGGTCCACCGGTACCCCAGCCACTTTCCGGGGCACATACTCGATGTCAATGTTGTTTTTATGCTTGCCTTTGCCACGGCTCCACACGAAGAGGAGCAGGAAGCAGAAGAGGACCACGCCCAGGAAGGTGAAGCAGCCCATTGCCGTAGACACCAGGATGGTCTTGAGGTCGAGGCCAAATGGTACATTGGATCCAGTCCCAGTCCCATTGGATGCCGTGCTGTTGGGGTCTGTGTAATATTGATGGGTCCTGTTAGCGTAAAGTGACCTGTCGCTGATGCCGAGGCTCTTCACAGCCAGCGAGACCGACACCGTATCATTGCCGGCGGCATTGCTTGCCACGCAGATGTAGACGCCGCTGTCGTGCACCTCCGACACCTTAATCTCCAACGTGCCGTTGGGGTGCACGATTACCCGCCCATTGGTCTTCTCAGTAATCAGGCGCCGGCGGGGGGTGAGCCAGGAGATGATGGGCCGGGGCGATCCTTCTGCACTGCAGTGGAGCAGTGACGGTTGCCCCTCATCCACCAAAAAAAGCTCCACGTGCTCCTCCAAGATCTTCGGCTCGGTACACGTGACATAGCGAGAGAGCAGTGGCTCTTCCAGCTCCTTCAGGGCTTGGCCCCGGATGGCCTCAGGGCTGGAGCACTCGGGCTGGACGTTTCCGAAACGCAGGGAGCGCCGCTTCCTCAGGATCCATGTCAGGCGGCAGTCGCACACCAGTGGGTTGCCGTCAATCAGTAGCATCTCCAGGATCTCTGGATCCTGGAAGGAAATTCTCTCCAGAGTCTCTAGCTGGTTGCGGGAGACATTGAGGATCCGGAGAGACCTCATGCCCTGGAAGGCGTGTGGCTCTACAGTGGCCAGCCGGGCTCCCATTAGGCGTAACTCACGCAGGCGCAGCAGATCCCGCAGCATTCCACCCTCGATTTGCTCAATACGGCTGAAGGACAGATTGAGGTGCGTTAGGTAGGACATATGCCTCAGGGGCTGGTAAGGAAAAGCAGACAAGTTGGTATTTGTGATCGAGAGTGTGGTGAGGTTGAGACCGTGCAGTGTATTAGGCGGAACCACATCCAACGAGAGCCAGCTATCGATCTCCAGGTGCCGCAAGCGGAACAGTTTCTTGAAGGAGTATGGATGGAGAGTGCTGATACTAAGTTGCCTCAGATGGAGGCTGACCAGGGCATGAAGGTGAGACAAGGCTTCAGTGGGCACCACCGTCAGGTTACATCTCTCCAGGGTCAGTGTCTCTAGGCTCACAAGACCACTAAACGCCCGGTGTGAGATGTAGACCAAGTCATTGTCACCCACTTCAAGGGACTTCAGGTTGCGCAAGTCCTGGAACATGTAATCTAGCAGGATCACGATCTTGTTGTCGCTGATGTCTAGCAGTGTGAGATTGGACAAGCCTGAGAACACACCCATGGGAATGAGATAGATACGGTTACTCTTCAGGCTGAGTGAGTGCATGTTGACCAGGGCGTTGAAGGCCCCGGGTTCCACTTGGCCAATAAGGTTGCCACTAAGGTCCAGCTCCTCCAGCTGGGGGTAGGAGGAGAAATTGTCAGGGTTGACGCTCCGCAGCTTGTTCTTGCTGAGGTCCAGCACACGTGTCTCAATAGGGATGCCCTCGGGGATAGTCAGGAAGCGTTTCCGGTGGCAGTTGACGGACTTGGTCTGGGCGGAGCACTCACAGCGGGCCGGGCAGCCCACAGCAGAACCGACGAGGATGACCACCAGGGCTAGCCCAAGGAACGGTTGCCAGCATGAGGTAGTCGTGGGCAACATGACTTTGCTGATGTAATCTACCATTCTGTCAAAGCCCTGAAAGAAGAACAGAAAGAGCGAACCGTTACAAAGATGCATTTTTGAAGTAGGGCAGTTTGCAGATGCTAAATGGCACATTAGGGGAACATTAACTGCTCTTCTCTTTTGCAAATATATACAGTATATTTGTAAGCTCAGCAAATGAAATGATAAATCAATGTGTTACCTCTTACAGGATGGTCAAGAATCAATATCAAACTCACAGCTCTATGCAAAAAAACAATAATCTGGCCTTGCAAGTATGATAAAATTTACAGTTTTTTATACGCAATATTCAATGGTATTTTCATCAAAGCTTCTCCGATAGTCTGATGCAGGTCACGTTTTATACAAGATTCGATAGCATTCCCTGGACTTCTGTATACTAAACAAACCTTCGAATAAGTTCTTTGAGTTTTGCTGTAGACATTGACTGATTAGGATCTCCCAAAACAAGATTCCCATAATTCTGTTCCCCTCATCCACTGATCAAAACTGCAGAACTATACTGTGATTTTCATTTTCATGAGTAATAAGCAAGACTTTTCATCCTCTATGAGATGTTAAGTTCCATTTAAGGGGCATCCGTGGTTAATAGCTAGACACCCCAAATCACTAATTATGGCTACTGACCTTCTCTGTACAAAAGGGAAAATGATATCCTTTCCCCTAATCTCTGAAAGGAAAAGGAGAATTGAGAATTGAAGGTTGTGCTTCTACCATAAAATCAAATGAAAATACTAGAGAAACTGATCAAAGACATATTCCCATCCATGGCTCAATTCGGTTATCCTAGAAATTCTCCTAATTTTTATCTACCACTGTTTTTCCTTAATAACAAGCAATGGCAAACAGGTTTTTTTTTCATCAGCCATGACAGTGATGGAGTGTGTGCCT
This sequence comes from Brienomyrus brachyistius, assembly GCF_023856365.1. Lineage (NCBI taxonomy): Eukaryota > Metazoa > Chordata > Actinopteri > Osteoglossiformes > Mormyridae > Brienomyrus > Brienomyrus brachyistius. Next base: position 4,748,258 of record NC_064557.1, on the reverse strand, counting down.
ACCTGAAAAAAATCTACATTGGTTTCTTAAATATAGGAGATCAATGTTTACTGAATTTCACTTAAGTCATGTGATTAAGTAACAGACCGTAGTTATTCTGCTATGTGAATTGGGTAGAAAAGAACAATTAAGATACAGATGTCAACTACCCTTCTAGCTGGACTGAAAATCCTCAGAATATATATTTTTTAAATATACCGCTGCTGTATTTTTGAAGCACTGCAGCCAATATCAGGTTCACGGAATAAAAGCAGATTTTATTATTATTATTATTATTATTTTATTTTATTTTTTCTTTGAGCTCAAGTTCCATTCCACGTAGTATATTCCACATATATTCCACTGTAGTCTAGGCAATTCTTTAGGCAATAAATGTTACAACTTCCTATACAATTTGCCAGAATAAGTGGTCTTTGAAGAAACAGCTTCACTGTGCAAGAAAAAGAGGAAAACAAACACCTACGATGTGTAAAGTGAAGCACTGAATAGCAGATAGTGAAAATGATCATTTGCCAAACTGTATGGATCTGTACGCACCCAGATGCGACTTTCCTTCCGATTTCTCGCAGCCTTTGTCCCCTCAGAGCCACGAGTCAGGGTGGTCTAATCCCTCCCTCCAGGAGACAGTAATGAGCTTGTGCAGAACTAATAATGTGCCACACGGGTGGGATTGTGTGCATGCTGGGATTTGGATTGGCACCATGGATTCCGGGCGGTTCCGCTCAGATACGCTCCACTTTGGATTCACAGCAGCCCCGACGGACCCTCGCCTCGCACGGCTCAGCGACACCGCGACCCGCAGCCACTGCTCACGCCGTCTGGTACGGAGGCTATCGCTATAGCAACGCTCTCTCTCGGAACTGCTAGTCACGCAGCATCTCCCATCACCACACTCCCCACTCTCGGCCGGCACGCGCACCTCCTGTCAAAACTCACCTGAGTTTTCTGAGCGGTGCCAACATTCACGCCGTTAGCCATTACGGTCTCTCCTGCCAAAATGCCTATGATCCTGAGTGCACGGTAAAGCTCACGCACACAAGGGAGACGCCTTAACGATGAGCTCAGTCTTCAGGCCATGATGGATGAGTTTATCCGCTATCATCCACGTGCATCACTTCTGACAGATGTTTATTGCCACGCATTGGTGACCATTAATCAATCACTCCACTACACCTGAATATTTAACTCCCAATTTTGTTCACCTGGTTCCACCTGTGTTACTCTTGACAGTAATGTCAAGCTGCTGCATTTATCCAACAATCAGTAACTGCCAGGCAATTATCCAATCAAAAACAGTGGCAGTTCACAAGTGCGTTCCCTGTCTCCTACATCAGCAGAGAATCGTACAGTTCTCCCTGAGTTAACTGAATGTGACTTCCACTTCACTTTGCTATGACAAACCCATTCTAATTCACCAAGAAGTAGGCAAGTCTACTTTGAGTCAGAAAGAATAATGTAGTTCAAAAGAGTAGGATATGAAAATTGACTGAAACCGCAATGGGCCAGGTCTAAGGATCATGCAGGTAACTTAATTAGTTAGTTAATTAAACATTATTCAAAAAGTCAACTTTTTGCCCTTTCCGCCCTTATATTTCTACTTAATTCTAATCGCAAGGTAACAGAGATCATTTTATTACCTGTTCGGCAGTATCACGATGAATGTTTCAGAGTGGAAATTAAGCCTGCCCTGAAATACAGCCTACAAAATGTATATTCACACCCAAGTGTTTGCAGATATAATTAGACTCAGCATGCATAATTACATCCATCTTTTCCCAGTGACCTCTTATCAAACAGCTGAAGCTACCCAGACTCTATCCCGGACTGAGGCACCCTGGAATGGACCTCCATCAATCCTATGCAGTCAGTCCCACAGACACACAGGAGGAGGTTGGGCTGGATTTAAACCCTGCAGCTGTGCAGTGTCCATGCGACAGCCCGAATCTCTGCTCCCTTTTGCAAAAATATAAAAAAATAACTACTGTCTGTAATTTCCATCCTTCTGACTGAAAGTGTTTATCCTATTGCAGCGTGATTACACCACATCTCCGTGATTACACCACAGCTCCGTGAGTACACCACAGCTCCGTGAGTACACCACAGCTCCGTGATTACATTACAGCTCCGTGATTACACCACAGCTCCGTGATTACACCACAGCTCCGTGAGTACACCACAGCTCCGTGATTACATTACAGCTCCGTGATTACACCACAGCTCCATGATTACACCACAGCTCCATGATTACACCACAGCTCCATAATTACACCACAGCTCCATGATTACACCACAGCTCCATGATTACACTACAGCTCCATAATTACACCACAGCTCCATGATTACATTACAGCTCCATGATTACACCACAGCTCCATGATTACACCACAGCTCCATAATTACACCACAGCTCCATGATTACACTACAGCATGTCGATGCAACCCTGAGGACTACAGTCTCAAAAGTTAACCCATGGATCTCATTCTAAGCTACCAACAGAAGCTCTTCAACAAAACAGTGATAGACCTGTTTGTCTAGAATAAGCTGTATATCTTTACAGCAGTAAAATTGTTTTAATGGGATTTTTTTGTTTTGTATAAACAAATGTTTATATATAGTGTCTTTCCTGATAGTCACCCCAAGGCATGTCTGGTGCACAAAACAGGGAAGATGGAAAGAAAGAAAGATCAAAGACAACAGAGAAAAGGAACCAATAACAACCAAGCGAGGAGGAAAGATCGACAGGCTGTTCAACACCCCCATATATAAATTACCTCACCTCACGGAAGTGGACTAATCACATGACCACTCTGCCTTAAAAACCCCACAGCACTGTCTACCGTTAGGGGGGCTGTAGAAACCAAACTATAGATGCTGCATAGTAGACACAATATACTGAGCTCATCAGATGGACCAGGTGGGTTCAACGGCTACACTTACAGTACAATCCAATAATGACACCATAATGACATCATAATGACATCATGTGATGGGTGATTCCCAATAATAGCACATTTCATTATTCAAAGCATTTGTTGTACAGAGTGTGTAGGTGACAAATATAACAACATTTTATTCAATGAAAATGACACGCATAGAGAGCGAGATTTAGATATTGGCTCATTTTTAAATAGAAAAGCAATGGGCTTCCTATCAATGAGAAGCGTGGAAGGTTATTCTGCTCAATATCTCTCTGGGCTCTCATTCTAGAAGCGCTTTATATCTTTGCAGAGAGACAAGAGTGCTGGCGTTACTCCATTAATTGACTCATTCCCATTCTCTCTAGGCTTTCTCTCACGTATTTGGGGGCTGGGCGGAGGGGGTGTCAAAGGCCAATCCTCACATGTCCCAGAAATGGTCTTTGCTTTTTTGATGAGCTTCAAGAAAAAATAAATGGAGAAAAGAGGAGAAAGAAAACTGGCCGAGCGAAAGGAACTGAAGCTGACTGAAGAGAGAATTTCCACATTAGTATGGAATTCATCATCCATAATAATTAATAAACATGGGGGGGGGTTTCCACGCTGCCATTTCAACGCATGTTTTTCTCCTTTAAGATCAGAGAAAGCTTTCTTTATGAAGTAATGAAGGAAAAAGCACAGCAAAGTTGAAGAACACAAAGCACTGCAAGGTCTATTAATTCTGTTAATGTGGTTGCGCAGTTATAAGAGCTTAATTTTATTTCTAAAATATACGACTCGCTTTGATGTCGATTATAAAAGAATTAACGGTTACACAACTCTTTTTCTACACTGATTTTCTGCTGCATGAATCCAGCTTTAGCGAAACATTAAGAGACAGAATTTTTTGAAGTTTACATGAAGTACCTTTTAGCAATAAACATGGAGAAGACCTTGGGTACTAGTCAAACAGAACATGTGGGTGAGCAGAGTTTTATGGCCAGGAACGGCAGTGGAGACAATGGTACCATTTGGGGGCAGGGGTAATGACCATGTACTCTGATGTCACTTTGCACGTCTCCTTTCTTTGGGGTGGGGGGGGTCAATGGGCCTAATGGAGGCAGAGGACATGGATAAACTGCATCACATACCAACACGGCGATGAGGAAGAATAAATCTTTACTCTCACGCACTGGCTGACAAAAAAGCTTCTGACAATAGCTAATGATGTTTTTCGATACAATAAGTATTTAACCTTCTCACAGAATTACTTCACATATATATATGTAAGTAAAGGGAGACATTTTTTTTGTACATTAATGGCATTAATTTCACGTGAGCAAGTTGTACTACAGGTGCTTTCCATGTGTTTTTAAATGAATGCCCTTGCAGAGATGTCAACCTCCACCAAGGTATTATGTTATTAGCAAGGCAAGTTACGGGTAAGGAGAGAATGTAAGCAGCAGGACTGAAAAGCAGCCAATGGCTGGCTGGATGTGATAGCACCGCCCACTTTGGGCCTCACGGCCATTCCTTACCCATCATCCCTCAAGGGAGAAGGGAAGACAAATGTATCCTCTTTGACAAAAGCTTGTCATTCTTAAATTACTTCCAGATGTGATAGTGCAAACTGAAAATTTACATGAAAGCCACTTTAGTAAACTTTCAAAAAATATTTTTTCGGTGCCGGTGTTGACCAGAAGTCTAGAATTTAACATATAATGAACAGAAGACAGTAAATACAATTAAAAAATAGAAATAGGAATCTAAATATGCAAATAATAAACATGTAGAGATATAAATCAAAGGAGACAGTCAGACGTATATAATCTAATAATAAACATGTAGACATATAAATAAAGGGAGACAATCAGACGTATATAATCTAATAATAAACATGTAGACATAAAGGGAGACAATCAGACATATAATCTGATATATAATCAGATATATATAATTTATAGATAATGACCGCACTTCTCCTTCAACACCCTGGATAGTGGCCACCTGTCAAAATCACAGCACCCAATGAAGCGTCTTGGAGCAGGACACGCCCATAATTACCCCGAGCACTAATTACGCCAGCTGGCTCCGCTTTCCACTTGGCTTAGGGAAGAAGACAGTGGCAGGCATGCCAGAATGACATAGGGGAGCACAGGGCTATTGCCTAGACCTGATCTAGGCACGGCAGGCCTCGGTTAGACCACCGCACAGTCAGGTGCCTTAATTAACCAGATCCCCACTCCCCACATCCCTTCATGCTTTTTCTCTATCCCAGATGAAACTGGCAGTAAGTAGAGGCATCCAAAAACCAGCATCTCATGCCTCGCCCTGTTGGTGCAATACGCTCCTTAAATCCAAGCACCAACCCTCCCTAACCCACCTCCTACTTCCCCATGCCCTTTCTGTGCATTTGGATTGTGAGACCAGTTAATAAACCTCACCTCTAGGGGGCAGTCACTCATGATACCTCTGTGGTGTGTGTGCTTCTGTGATGGTACATATACATAAATGTCATCCCCACACACAAGCGTCAAGCACTTTGGAATAATAACCGGGCGATTGTTTTTAACAGCGTCTCATTAACTGCTCGGATATTTAAAGCCCTGAGCTCTTCATCTCTCTTGTGAGCTTTTCTCTCTCACACCCTTAGCCTGTGAAATGACTTTGGCTGTGAATTTTTTTAGAAATATACTGTGCGAAGATCCCTACATTCGGATGACATGGCAGTACTTAGTAGAAAAAGGCAGACTGACACAGAATAAGAGATGGAATAACAGATTACAAAACACATTTCATGTTGTTGTACTTCTAAGGATTTAAACCAACAGACAAAGGCATGAATACAGATTCTTAATAAACTGCTTCATATTCCTTAGTAAGTCAATAAATCCTTGATGAATGATGCCCGCAAATCTTGCATGATGTTTTTGAAAGGCGTTACACTATCACTAAGGTAAATTCCAGGTTTGGATAGAGTGAAAGCAGCAGGCCCACGGCCAGAAATAAATGTTATGGTGTGTCCGGCAACCCGATAGAAAGTTCTCCCTTGGTAGATTTGGCCGGGTGCCTCCTAAGCAGGGAGGTAGTGTAAGAGGCACACAAAGACATTCTGTTACTTGCAGAGATATTCATTAATAAATGGACACACAGCCCATGCACATTCCATCTTATTGCAGTCACACATAAACATACCAGCCAGTAATGCAGGTTGAAATGCGGATGCAGCATACAGCATTGAAAAACAACATAAAAAAGCTCATCCAGAAGACAGACGGACCGTTAGCTCAAATGAAGCAGAGCTGGGAAATGGATGCACGATACACAGCAAATTTATTTCACGTGAAAAGAAGTAATTGCTTTTGAGAGCCAAATAGGAATCATTAGTTTACTAGCTTCATTTAAATATAAATATCTTTCTATTTAAGATAACAAATTGGGACATTAACATGGAGTCCCCACTGTTTCCACAGCAGCGTGCGTTTAATTAAGGTGCGTATACAGTTCAAAATAAATAGCCCTCCGCTATCATACTAAAGCTAATTTCAGGAAACAAGCAGCCTCAGTATCGCACACACAGTTCTCAGGTTCATTTTCATCTTTTTTACAATGTTGTTATATTTATTTTGCAATTATTTTATTTAGCAGGTGCTTCTGTTCTGAAGCGGCGTATAAGGAAGGTAAATGGCACATTACAAACATATTGCGGCCAAAGAGTTGGGCTACAGGGGCATACAGCTAAGCTGAGCTTCCAGTGCATGCCCAGGTACACGTATAAGCAGCATTACAGTAAGGGCCGAAGCAGGAACCAAGCAAGAACCTAAGACAATTATTCAAATAGGGAAGTGCAACATTAAGGAAGTGCAATGCCATCTATCAATCTGCGCATTACCTTTTGCTCTTTATCCCATAAATGGGACTGTGGTTCTGTAAAACACGCCACACATAATTTAGTTCTGCGTGTGTTAGTTCCCCTGATTCCCCACACTTCCTGGGAATTGCTTCAGATCAACACAGCCCTAAACGAATTATGTAGCAATCAGCAATGGCTGGAAGGACAAGCCATATCAGTTTGTAACTGCAACATTTTCAAGTTGATATGAAATCTCTTCTTCCAGGAGATGGACTGAGAACCAGGGGTGTAATTGTAAAATAATGAACGAAACATTACTTACTATCCTGCCGTAACCTCTAGCAAAGCAAGAGCCATTTCAGTCATCTTTTATTACTAATACCGTCCAGGCAAACAGTAAATCACAAAACGGAGTCTCACAGAATCTGCCTTGTTACCCCAGTCAGTATCACTGTGACTGAAACCATTTTCCATGAAAAAATCTTTCAGGTTTGAATTAAAAAATATTTCTTTTAAGGTTGAGGTGATTAGAAAAACTGACTCGTATCTTGGGGTAGGGTAGTGAATTATTGCTTCGACCTCCAAGGCTGTGTGTCTTTGTTTGTGTGTGTGTGTGGGGGGGGGGGGGGATTTTCAAATATCCTCTTACCTATATGTGAGTGGGACTGTGTGTGGCTCGGAATCATCACAACCCAAAATCGGTTAGCAAAAAAACTGGTTTAAAAGAAAAATAAGATTACAGGAATTAATTGAAAATTAACATAAATAACGCATTGATTCAATGAATTCATTATTTGTTTAATCTGGATACAATTATTTTTTTCTTCCATCTTAGCTTTATAGAATCAAATTGATCAAAATTCCAATCAATATAAGCAGTGTAAAGAGTGGACACAGACCTCAATAACTACAGTTCACCTAAATGTACAGCTCATCCACACAAGGCACATAGAAGGTAAAATAGGAACCAAAGGAAGCACAGTTTTCATAGCAAACACAGCAGATTGCCACATGTGCATAGAAAGATCCGGAAAATCCCCGAGTGTCACCACAGTGCCGTCAGTGGGGAGCGAAGCTGAGTGACAGAGCCAAACTGCTTCAGCTGTCTGGATCAAAGTCAGTGCAGGGCTGCTGTACGCCCTGCTGAAAGGTACTTAGTCCAAGCACTTTCAACGTATCTCGGAGGATAGTTAGCAACACATGGGGGCCGTCCTTTCAGAAAGGGGGGGCTCGTCATATTACACCAGAGAAGGAATCCAGAGAATGTAGGACTGTTTGCAAGAGAATTAAATGTTGCATCTTCAATCTAATCTTCATCAACAAAATGACCCAACTGAAAGCTCAGTGTAATGGAGAGATGAAGGACACTTTGGATAGTACCTTCACATGCTGCCGTAAGGGCAACTGCTAACCATTAAAATGATATGCATTGTAAGGGCCATGTGATTAATATTTAAAAGCTGTGCTCCAGAAAAGCATTAGCAGCCAAATGTGCTCTAGTTCAGGCATAAAATATGATACCATTGAACACTGTACTGCCAGGCCGTAAATCGCCTAAATGACGTGCATTTCATAGTAAAAGCTGGAACCAGAGAACCAGCATTCACCTGGTGACACAGGTTAATAACTGGAAAATTCTGTATATTGTTAATATTAACCAGTGGTGGGCAGGGTCCTGCTAATCCGCTGACCGCTGATTAGCAAAGTTAACTTTTTCATAAGCGGATCAGCATTCCCAATAACTGTTAGAGGACCAGTTAGCTTCCTCTAAGTTTAGTTCCACAAACTGTAAATCCACTCACATTTTCTGTCAGGTAAAGTGAATAAAGTTGACGGTCAGAAATGTTTGTAAACCCTATATTCATGCATATTCATTTCTGTCTGTTTTGAGCATGTCTGCATTCATGTCTACCTGGCAACCTGCTGGCTGACTATGTGCAAACAGAATCGATAACTTCTCAGATTTAAATTAGTCTTAGCCAAAGTTAAATGAAGTAAAATTCCATTTAAATTGGGGTAGCCTGAATTAAGCAGAGAACAGGGGCATGTATCATGAAGCAGGATTTCTTGCTCAGCTGGACAACTTCTCAGATTTAAGGTAGCCTGGCTCAAATGAACTTTATCTTAGTTCACTTACTTTTACCCAGACTACTTCATATCCAACAAGTTATCCGGCTAAAAAATCCCGCTTCATGATAGAGGCCGCTGGTTGTATTTTCTAGGTTGTAATTGACAGCGCTATAGACCAATAAACAGCTGAGACCCTCCTTCCTAGTTCCCAGGTAAACGGCGCCATGTTTGTAGTCCCCATACGACTTCAGTAAGGGCAAAATGTCAGCATGGTCTAATTACGAAATAGGGCATCTCTGACAAAAACACTTATCTCTGTAATGGAAAAATCACAGAAAGAAAATTTCAAACAAAGATTTATTCTAGAGACTCAACAAAATATCCCCTGGTGATCCAACAGGGTCCAAACGATTGGACTTCAATGTTAAACAGGTTAAAATTTTAGCTCTCTTGATATCTTTTTTGGGCTGGTGCATTCCTGGTCCCACTCGACAAAAATTACAGATGGTACCCCCCACCCAAGTCAGCAAAATTAACCAAGATGGACACCCCCTGGTTGGCAAAATATTAGCCCATTTCGAGCCCAGTAAAATCACTGTGTCTAATCTGGCCAGCCCATTATAAAAAGTCTGGCTACGCCCCTGCTGCAGAGCCACCGGAGACCCCAAAGTCTAGGGCCGAAAATCAATCCTAGCCCAGCGAAGACTCAGGCTGATCTTATTTGGTGACAATCACAGGTGACGACCATATGTTGTACTACAGGGGGCAGCCTGTATAACACTTAAGTAGAGCTTATTTATTTATAGCTTATCGACAGACAGTAACTATACTAGCTGAGCACTGAAGAATGCATACAATACTGTTACGGTCATAACTTTATACAGACATGCAGTGTGCAGGAAAAGGAGCACATCAGCCATGGTGAAAAAAACCTGCAGGTAGAGACATCAATTTCAGCCCCTAAAGGCTCCAGAATTGAATGTTTTTACTGCCAGCTCATATTATGTTTTGCCCTCTAAGTCTCCGGCAAATGCAACATGCCTTCTGGAGCTGCTGCAGATTGTTCTGAGCAGAAATCTAACTATTTTATCCTCCGGCTCCATTACATATAAATAAAAAAAGCCAGCAGACGGCAGCTGCTGTACAGAGCTGTTACGCGGCTGCATTACACTTCCTTAAAGTCTTGTATTTGTCTATTTTATGAGCTAACCATTCTTACTTAGCGCCCTATTTTCCTGGCTCCATCAGGAGAAGGGCATTCTCACTGGAATAATGGTGCGGGAAAGTTATTAAAGTCTCATTTGATCTTAATAAGCCATATTTCTTATGGCGATTAAGGAGAGAGCGTCTCACTGGTCAAACACAGCACCCCGTGAGTCTAATATCTTGATTAGGGACCTCTAGTGGCAACAGTAAAGGAAGGAAAAGTGGAACGATTTTACAGAGTTATCGGAATAAAGATTTTTAGGTCTAACGACAAAGTAGACAAGTTAGATAGATCCTACTTGCTTTCAAGATTAATAAAACACAGCCGGGGTTCTGCTGTCTCCTATGCCAGACCTCCCACTGAATGCTAAATTTATAATGCTTTGCTAAGCGGTTAAACACATGTTAAATAGTTTCAAACTCCATTAAACTCACCCTAAAGACAAGATACAATACAAAGATGTCAGGGTCTAATATTTCAGCCAATCAGTCAATTAGTTAATAACGGATCCCTGCTGGTGACAATTAGCCTTGAAGCGCTAATTAACTAACGTTAATGAAAAAAATGTGTAAGGAATCTAAGGAAGGGGAAGTAAATTATTTGGGATGAATTCCTGTAATCATTCTGAGTTATTAGGTATTAAACTTACATAAAATATGCATCAATAAATTCTTTGGCTAGTTAGAGAGGCATAAGCTTCTTAGAAGGGTGTGAGATTTTGGGGGAGCTCTTCATTTCATGGGAAATGTTTTGCTTTATACAAAATCAGACGTACAAAAATGACCAGCTAATGGTTAAATGTTACAGATGTACTGCGTATCTTTGTGAAAAATCCTTAAGGTATACAATATGAACTTTTATAAGCTTGCCATAAAGCAATAATGATAACACAAATTTTGAACTTTGAGCATGACAGTTTAGCTAGCCAGTCACAGGGTATGTATATCATTTGGTTTCCCGCGATTCATAATGCAGCGTAATATGCTTCGGTAATTTTTTCCTAATACATCAGTAGCCTTCTGATCCTCCCTGCAAAGGTGCCCATCGACCCTCCATGGCTGATTGGATTGGGAAACACTGGCCTGCTCAGTATAGCATGATGGCAAGTGGCTTAATTGGCCTGAGCACCGTGATTCAGCATAGCTACATTTCTGCACACTTTCAGTACTGAGTTCAGAGCCTGTTTTCCAATCAAACTCTCATTTGTAGTTCCTCAGTATTAGTAATTTTGGGTTTTGTGTCTGTTTTCAAAGTGTCTTTGGGAGATTAACATTCCTTAAACATATCCTAATAATTCAATTTAAATCAGTTAATAAATTGAATTATTTTAGGCATGTCCACATCTCAAGGTTCTCACTCCAGATAACCATCTGAACACAGAGCTAAGGTTAAGCAGCGGTACAATGGGATGGTGTGGTTTAGACCACTACTCTGTGGTTTAGACCTCTGCGTCTGTGCTCAGAAGGTTGCTGGTTTAGAATCCTGTGGTCGACAGAGAAGTTACGTCAGTACTGGGCCCTTGAGCAAGGCCCTTAAATTCGCTTGCTCCAGGGTTTCTGGATAAATACCTGACCCTGTGCCATCTTAACTTTTACCTGTATGTGTGTCTGTGTCTCACAGGAGAGTCAGACAGGAATTCTGTTGTACATTCTCTTTTTACCACGACAATAAAGGCATTCTATTCACTCCTGATCCCTCCTATCAGAACTGTTTCAGGAAAAAAAACACTCAGAGGAACTGATGAAAAGGAATATGTATTTTCCTACAATGGGATTCCAGCCCTAACTTCCTTTAGATCCCAATAAAGTCTCAAACAGCTTCCTGGTTCCTGACTGTGGGTGTCCTGGAGGACGTGCCCTCAAAGAGCAGCCATTAGCGTGGGGCTAAATGCTGCCCAGTACAGCAGACTGGAGACCCGGCTGAGCTTCCCGGGTAGGACGCTAAACCAAGAGCTGCAGCCAGACTCTCTCGGCACTTCATGCCAGATGGCCGTGGTGTGGCCCTCGAGAAATCAAGCACTGTTAATTAGTCTCCAATCAGTTGGGAGAGAACTGATTCTCTTATTTTTTTACTAACTACTAACTTACAGCAGTCACCCACCCACTCCTTACAATGAGTCTCACGCTGCGATTCTCACTTTTAATCCCATGTAAAACAGCCCTTAATTAAAACAAAAAGAGGAACTAAACTCTAGACTGAGGGGAAAAGCAATTAGCACAGTACAGCAAGTTACTAATTAATTGTACTGTGACGGAATTTTAAAGTACGTGCTACTTTGACATGGAAAACCGTCTGGTCCCACAGTTAACACAACGCATAAGATCAAAGCTCCACGCGCTGCTTGCAACACCAGCCAAGAGAAGCTCACATTTGTCTAGTATTACCCTGATCCTCTGTGGACGCATGGGGGGGGGGGGGGGGGGGGAGATGTATTGGAAGTTATCACACGTGTTTGTATCTCACACATAATGAGCAATAGTGCATATTTTATAATCCCAAAATGCATAGTTACAGGTTGCATGTATGCCAATGTTAATTCTACCCAGTTCTGCAGTGTTTTTCACTTATCCATTGTACTGTACCTTAGACCTCCTGTGAGGCACTGTATAAGTGTACATTTCTTATTATTATTATTGTTATTGTAATGATTATTATAGATGTGAACACACACAGCATTACACATGAGAACAGGACATTCCCAGTCTAGTTTGGATATTTAATAATCCCACTAAGAAACACACGGCCCTCTGTCGAAGCACCCAAACGGTTGCAATGCCTCTGAGTCAGTGTGCCCCCCCCGTCCGCTCAAAATGTTTGGGGGCACGGGCCTGCGATGACAATACCTGTGACGTGCGGCGTGGCCACGCCAGGAGATCCTTTAGCACCCCCCTGCCCCCACCGCTCCTCCCCAGCTGCGGTTATTCATATCCCCACCGCCTGTCACTGCTCCCCTAAGCCACCATCATCCCTGAACCCTACAGGATCATGGCAGATCCTCTATCCCTCCACCACACTGCCAGGTACTACAGCTGTTCTCTTATTACTTCTGATTACTTTTTTTTTGAGGGGGGGGGGCTGCACACATGCCCCCGGGTGTCCAGACCATTCCCCTGGTTTGACCAGTGCCCCCCCCCCCCTTTAAAGGTGCTCAGTTACTGAATGTCCCCCTGTTTCTACTTTTGGCTTCTGCGTGGTCCTGCTGTTGATGCTAAATCTGCATCCCAGGACGCAAATGCATTGGCGATGCTCCTATATGAAAATGAATTGAACTGATTTTAACGGTGACTGCATAGACTGGGTTCTGATAAGTCCATCAAGCAAACAGCAGTTACATTACTGATAAGCATTTGGACTTGTGAGCCAACAGAAGAGAGCCTGACCTAAGAGGGCATTCCGGCCCGTGCAGAAGCTAGCCAACATACACTTCTATTATTCTACGATTCACTCAACCAATTTCTAAAAAGCTTCTTAAATCCTTTTAAATGTGCAGCTAATAACTCGCTACAGCAAAGACCAGCTATGGAATGCATAGGGTTTCATTTTAATCCTTTAGCCAGATACAATGAAGAAAAAATGAGACCAGTGTGATGCGATGGAAGCAAAAGCAAAACTGTCTCTAAGAGGCATGAGAATTATTACATTTGTGACATTTTCTCGGTAATTACTCATATACTGCTCTGTGTCCCAGGCTTTACAATATGTGAGTAATATTCAGTGCAACGTTGATTCTATATTTTAAAGGAGTTTTTATTTATTTGTTTGTTTGTTTATCTAAACTCTTTCCCAATATAGTTAGTGGAAGTGGTAGGGGCATACTGTAGTTAAGAAGTCTGGGCCCCCAGACAAAAGGGACTCTCTCCCCCCCGGGCCCTCTGGTTCAAACCGTATCACACAATTGAAAATCCAAAAGATTTGTGCTTAGCAGTTGCTTTAGACTTTTGCAGTGTTCCCTTTTTTGTAACAGTAACACGTGGCTGTATGCCCCCGTGAGCACTGACAGGGGTAAAATGAAGATCTTTTTGGTGTTTCGGTGAAAAACCCCAGGTCACATGGCCCACATCTGCCCTGAGAGGTGCAGCACAGCTAATCTGCGCATTTTCTGTTTGTCCTTTTAACGAAACGGGTTTATCAGAATCTACATCCAGCTCGCTCTCCATATGGACCTCGCGGGTCACCAGCTGGCCGTCTAGCAGATTACCCGACCACCCTCTCCGCAAGGCGAGGGACACCTGTTTCAGAATTCTGTCCCGGACTGCAAAATTGGGAACAGATCTGGGCCGACCAAGACCGCGGGGCAGATGGAAGCAGGGGCTGTACATTTGGGGGGCGAGGCATCTCTCAGCAGGCTAGGGATCTGGGCCAGAAGCTCATGAGTTCAAATCCCATGTTTGGAAGGGTGACTTCATCGTTGGACCCTTAAGCCCAATTTGTCCAGCTACACTGTCTGACCCTGTTCTCTTATTCTCAGTCGTACGTCGCTTTAGGCAAAAGCATCTGCTAAATAAATGTAATGAAATATGTGGGGAGGACTACAGGTATAACTGTACATGTGTATAACATCAACGTGTCTTGTGGAGTCTAGGAATATTGATGAGGCTCCAAAACCTTTGCTAAAATTGCCTTCACAAGTAATTGCATTTGCCATTCCAGGAGAATAGACTGCCTGTCTGAAATGCCTCACGGACAGTCCCCAGGTTACATACACTGCCTGTCTGAAATGCATTATGGACAGTCCCCAGGTTGCCTACACTGCCTGTCTGAAATGCATCACGGACAGTCCCCAGATTACATACACCGCCTGTCTGAAATGCATCACAGAGAGTCCCCAGGTTACATACACTGCCTGTCTGAAATGCATCACGGACAGTCCCCAGGTTACATACACCGCCTGTCTGAAATGCATTACGGACAGTCCCCAGGTTACATACACTGCCTGTCTGAAATGCATCACGGATAGTCCCCAGGTTACATACACCGCCTGTCTGAAATGCATCACGGACAGTCCCCAGGTTACATACACCGCCTGTCTGAAATGCATTACGGACAGTCCCCAGGTTACATACACCGCCTGTCTGAAATGCATTACGGACAGTCCCCAGGTTACATACACCGCCTGTCTGAAATGCATTACGGACAGTCCCCAGGTTACATACACCGCCTGTCTGAAATGCATCACGGACAGTCCCCAGGTTACATACACTGACTGTCTGAAATGCATTATGGACAGTCCCCAGGTTACATACACCGCCTGTCTGAAATGCATCACGGACAGTCCCCAGGTTACATACACTGACTGTCTGAAATGCATTATGGACAGTCCCCAGGTTACATATACCGCCTGTCTGAAATGCATCACGGACAGTCCCCAGGTTACATACATGCTCGAGGTGCAGTGCAGTACTATATGTACTGTAGTTGCTTTTATTATTACCCTATAATTATTACGATGTACTATGATGTATAGAATCCACCACCACAGTTAGCATGTGTATTATTCTTAAATTGCTATATCAATCACATCAGCTGAGGCGCGATATAGAAGCCAGAATGTATTACATCCATAACAAAGTTCCCAAGATCATTCAGAACATTCTAAGAAAGAGGTGCGTTTTATTTCAAATTCTCCACAAACTACAGCTGATTTTCTCTTTTATTTCTAATGATTGAACCCATCCATCTTCCGTACCAATTTGTGTATAATGGATGAATTACATGTTAATTCTGTGTTCTTGTACGAGAGCCTCTCTTCATCTTTCGTAAACACCAGTGAGACCTAGGAGCTAAGCCCAGGTAGCACAGAATGCAAGGCAGGGGACACCCTGATTGACACATGAATAACATACTCTACTAACGTTTAAGATTTAAAAATGTTTAAGAGAGACCAAAACAATATAAATACATAGAAATGCATCTTTTTATGCATTAATATTTCGATTCTATGTGAGCCTTCTGTAAGGACATACTGTAGGACTGAAGGTTCATCCAAAAGTAATCGCCCTGCACATACTGATTATAGATGGTCTTACCGGTACCGCAGTGTGGACAGCTGCAAACGAGCAGGATTCTCTATCAGTCTCCTTCAGCCATGCCAGGATGCCACTGTGACTTTACCAGGGATCGATGCCCCTTTTATCTACTCCTTTCTCCAGCAGACGCACAGGCTCTGGGATGCCCGACCTTTGTCCCCGAGCTGATCGTCGGAATAACCTCTGACTCCTCATCCAAAGTTGTCCATCCTTACCTCCTACCAACATTTTCCCCCAGATCCTGGTCACTCCTGGGTCTGTGCTCTCAAATTAATTTGCTGATAGTTCAAAGGGAACAAAATATATCACCGGGAACATTGAATGAGACCTACTGTTTCATCTCTTTGTCAACAGATTCAGACGCTGCATCATGTTCTTGGTAAGAACCGTTTTTCACCCGTGCCGAGTGATAGATGGAGAAATCGCTCAACAAATATACAGCCTGCTTGGCTGTTACTTCTGTTAATATGACATGTGCATATTTCCAATCTCATACATTTACTGTCGAACACTGGGATTTAATCTGATACAACATATAACATTACCTGATGATGTATACCAGAATCATTTGAATATGTAAAGTACTTTTAACTCTTCTCTCTTATTTTACGTCTTCCCTCATAGCCCAGTCCTGTCTCCAATCACACACCGGAATACCATTCCCAATGAGTTTTTTTTAGTATACGGTGTGTTCACGATTCTTAAATTTGTATTGCAATTTACAGGAATGTGAGTCAGTCTATTAACTGCAGATCTGAGAAGGATTGTATATACAGCTGTGGAAAAAATTAAGAGAGCACTCTATATTTTTAAACAAATGTGCATTTTTAAATCCTGATTTAATCGTGGTTCTGCTGGCAGAAGCTACACTGAACAGCAGGCTGCTTCCAGGCTCAAAGTCTCTCAGACAACAGTAGGAATAAGGTGAAGCAGGAGACACTGGGAACGACCAGAAACCAGCCCGGTAAAAGGCGGAAGCGACATTCTAACGCCAGAGATGAGAGTTAACTTATCCGACAGTTTCTCATGAATCGAAGGACGACATCAAGTGACCTTCCAGAGGAATGGGAAACAAAGTGCAGGTGTGAGGTGCACTGCTAGGAGAGTTTGTATCAGGCTCCTAGAAGCAGGACTGAGGTTCCATAGAGCAAGGAAGAAGCCCTTAATTAATGAGGAACAGGGAAGAACCAGATTGCAGTTTGCAGTTATTCACAGATGCGCAGCCATGAATTGAGAAATGAGTGAAACAAAAAATTGTGCTGTGGTCTCAGTTTTTTCTGCGGCTGTATGTACAGTACCAGTCAAACGTTTGGACACACCTGAAAAATATAAATGTTTATTTGTACTATTCTCTACATTTTAGAATAATTATTAATATATCAAAACTATAAAATTGCATATATGGAATTATGCACTGACCAAAAAAGTATTAAACAAAAAAAAAAAAAAAAACTGTTAGGAGGGAAGTTCTGTTGGCTTAGGACTCAGAAGGTTGCTGGTTAAAATCCCTGGGTCGGCAAAATAATCCCAATTTAGGGCCTTCTGCAATCTCCCATGAAGGAGGCTTAGTGTGTCCAAACATTTGACTGGCAGTGTATACAGCATGCATCTATCCATTTCCCATAACTGCTTATCCAGTACCAGTGGATCTCAGTGAAGCTGGAGTGGATGAGGAACATCCTGGCAAGGCTCGTGACACATAATCACCTGCTGGGGGATCTTAGAGACACCTAACATGGACAGAAGTTGCAAACTCAATAGAGAGCTAAGGAAAGAATGAATCCCCCTACCCAAGAGGTGTGAGCCTGCAATTGGAAAGAACAATCTAGCAAAATAGCTATTAAAGATGTTTCTATCAGTCTGAGGGTGGGTGTCTTATGCCACAGATAGATGACATGTTTCATATCAGTAAAATATATTAGCAGAACATCAGTAACGAATGTAACTGTAGAATATCAGCATAGAAACCATGTATACAACCTGACTCAAAGAATATGTACTTCACACATTAGTAAGCGGAATATTGTAATACCAGAAAGTGTGCGGCATGCAATTTGATACAGGATTCCATTTAATTAAGCGTCTGTGATTATGAAAATGCTGCCAATTTAGGATTAAACAGTGCAGCTTAATGAAACGGAAAGGAGACATTGTTAGAAAAAAACATCACATTAATTAAGTGTTCTGAGAGCACCTGTAAGGGTTACGGTAATGATGCTGTGGTTTTACAAAGCAAGAAGCAAAGCTAATGGTTTTTCTGCAATTCTGCTTATAGTGTGTGGAACTGAGGCATAGTTGGAGAGACACTCGGTGCTTTCCAGGGAATTATGGGAAATCCCATGGGAACACAGAGCCTTTGACAACGGAAAGAGCTTCTGCTAAAGAGAAAACAATGGTCCTTCTACAAGCCAGCCTGTTAGTGCTTTCTGACGCAGGTAATCATAGGAGAAGCTGCTTGTCTGAGATAAGATGGTATATTTCACATTTCATTAATTGCAGAGGAAAAGCAGCTTTGAATGAATCTCCTGCTTGTTGATCTTTATTTTTACAAATTTCATGTCAATATGCAGTTCATAATAAAGCCGAATCCTGCGTCAGTACGCAAACCTCATAGCGCAACAGTGCAGCTAATCACAGTAGCAGTTACCCCATATTACACCACCAAGGTTGAATATGTGATGGAAATATGTCAATATTTTACTTGGAAAATCACAAAAAATGGCAACAAATCTTCTGCTTCAAAAAATACATGCCTGCCATTTTTAAAAATATGTATTCATAGTTTAACCGGGTGCTTTCAGAATTTATCCCTTATATTATCTTATTAGCAGGGCTAACTTCTCTGGGGGCTCAAGGCTCTGGGGGCCCAAGGCTTTTAAAGGGGCATGACTTTGGACAAAAGCATCTGTCAAATCAATGACTACAAATGTACAATAAACAAATAAAATAAGTGCACTGCCTTTAGAAACCATACTGCTGAAGCTGCTGCCGTAGACCGACTGCTTAGAAAGGCTTTGAGGAACTTACCATTGTATCGATTTTCTCTTTCCTGTTTCATCTCCTATCACAGGCAAACAGGCAAGTCCTCAATTTTTTCCCCTAGGAGACTAATGACATTTAGTGCTGGTCATTTTCACAGATAGGAGTTTTATACATGCAGCCATACATCAGTATCATTGGTAAATCTTTTGTTAGTCTGCATTTTGGGGTGTTGGGATCTATGAAGAATTCCAGTAGAAAAGACAGTCAAAAACACAACTAGTTGGCCAGGGAAATACAGGCCTAGTGCAGTACAGGTAGGGTTAAGGATTATTACTGTATTACTGTTATTATCCATCCATCCATCCATCCATTGTCCAAACCGCTTATCCCTCAGGGTCGCAGGCGGTCTGGAGCCTATCCCGGAAGCTATGGGCACGAGGCAGGGAACAACCCAGGATGGGGGGCCAGTCCATCACATGCCACCCCTATTGTTATTATGTAGTGTAATATTATTTTTCCAACATACCTACAAATTCAACTTAAAAACAGACTTAGAGAACGGATCTTGGTTATACCCTGACAACTGCCTGTAGTAGACAAACCTGCTAGCTACTATGATCACTGAACCAAAACAAAACTCTTAATTCTAACAAAAAGGGACATGATGGACGGTAATACAAAACCCAGCCATCGCCTACAAGCGCTTATACAGTACAGGGTGACAGTGAGTGCTGAAGAAATGCCAGGAAACACCAGGTACATCCTGGATGGCATAGTCCATCGCATTACACACACTCACACACTCCGGGCAATTCACAGACACCGATTCACCAAACCACATCTTTGATGTGAAAAAGGAAACCTAACCCTAACCTAACCCTAACCTAACCCTAACCTAACCCACAGACACAGAGTGAACATGCAAACTCCACACACAGAATTACAGCTCCTCTGTCTCATTACTGTTTTTATTATACTCATTCCCGTCGAGGCCCTGGCTTCCCTAAGCTGAGTCAGCCTCATTTAGGGAGAATAAAGGTGATTCGAAATACAGCGAGTGCTCACAGCCAGTGTCGCCCTGACGGACAAACACCGCAGCATGTTGACTCGAACTCCGGAGCGAGTCAGCGGAGTCTCAAAAGGGACACGTGGACAAGCCTCAGCAGCCTGGCGAACCTCTGAACTACATTTCAAAGTCACCGCAGATGCCTGCCGATTTAGTCTGTGTAACGTCTGTAAAGTCTTTAACATCTGTAAAGTGTGTGACGTCTGTAATGTCTGTAAAGTCTGTGACGTCTGTGACGCCTGTGACGTCTGTAACGTGTGTAACGTCTGTAACATGTGTAACGTCTGTAACATGTGTAACGTCTGTAACGTGTGTAACGTCTGTAACGTCTGTAACGTCTGTAACGTCTCCCTCGGCTTCACTCTGCCGCAGGATGCTGCCAACGCGCCTCTCGTCTGGAGAAGCCCCTTTCCAGGAAATGCATGGTAGGGGGTCTCCCCTGAGATGGGCACGTGGACTGGCAGGGGGCATTAATCCAGAGTGATTACCGTGCCCAATGCCACCGTACATAGGAAATATACACACACACACAGACCTGTACTCATATCTTTGTGGGGACTGTCCATTCATTTCTATGGGCAAACCCAAATCCCAGCAATGACAACTTTAACCCCCCCCCAGCCCTAACCTTAACCATGAGAAACCAAACAAAATACAAGACTTATGACATTTTTAGTTTTTTTTACTGCAGTCACATATTTTTATAAATTTGAGTTTCCGACCGAAAAAATGGATGTAATGAATGTAATGTATATCTGACCCCCCCACGCACACAATCGTGCACAAATTCTATCCATGATTAGGCCACTGGCGAGTGTTGATGATGTCATTTTTGGCCAGCATTCAAGAGTAACTTAGAGAACTAATAGAATTCACTGGTTAACTCCACACAAAGGAGATGCCTTCCTTTCGGTGTTGACGCAGACTTTACAGAGCCCTTACTGTGCTAGGAATTTATGCCTAACCAGGGAATGTAACATTTACACAGGCTAGCTTGGCTGGCAGTAGGCCTATAACCCGAATCAACTCACCTTTCCTCTTTTGATTTTTATTTTTTTAATGAATTTCGCTTGAGCACTGAAGCGGATCAGGGCTCCACCTCCAGGGACCTACAGGCAAGCCAGGCTGAGTCTTTGCTTTTTAATCAGAGCGATGCCCAGCAGAGATGACAGCAGGCGCCTCTGAATTAATTACCGCAACCGCACCGCAAAGGCGCCCCGAAATGCTGACCGTAAACGTGCGCGTTGTTTCGGGTTTTCAGTCACTGAATGTCTCACTCGCCTGCGGATACGAGCCCCGATGGCGAGCGGGATAAACGGCTCTTCCAGGCGGCGCGGACCCCTGAAAAGACACGAGTGCGACTGCGGATGATGAATAAGAGACATAGCAGGACAGGCTGGGAATCATAAGACAGTAAAGAAAGGAAACTCGCCTTTCTTAGCACCCTTCCATTTCATTTAATTTTTCAATGATTACACTTAAAACTGCTGTTGGGTTCGTGCTGTGTGACTGAAACAACGGCAACCTTTGCATTTTTAACACGCTGAAAACATCCTTTTAAATCATCCCTTTCGGGAGGTTTGTTATCGCAGATTAAATTGCCTTTAGCTAACTTAGTGTTCTGCGGTGAATTGCAAAACTCCACCATTAGGATATATTTATTAAACTATAATTTTCTTAAGGTTTGAGACAGCATAACCCACAGCCCCGGCCCTAAAACCTTCATCTCCACACTGAACGCTGAAAACAGCTTTTGATCACCGAGGACATTAGAGCCGCGGTACAGGGAAGCAGACAGTGATTATTTACTGCAGGGGCTGTGCTGCTGTCTCAGTCTTTCCCGAAGATTTATGCAGGTAATGACAGTTAAAATGGCGCCTTGGGTCAGTGAGTCAACAGCCGCAACATGTTTGTCATTATGATGATGAAGATGATTATTGAGGCTCAGCAGACATATTTATCTACAGATTACATTTCGTCATGTTTGTAGAGCACAGTATTATCATCAAGCCATTCAGCGAGTTAAGGGTACAGTAGCAAAAGTGTTTGGGCTGGGAGTCACGGGAGCACGAGGTTTAGGAATCACCTCACATCTCACGTTCTGATTTTATCTGAGAGGACAAAGCCCTCTGGCAGGGAGCCATCCATGGGGCATTTCTCACCCCTGCTGAAGAAAAAAAACAGCACAGACCAGTATGATTTCCATGCTGGTTTATGCTGCGTTGGTGCTGGTCTGCCTGCACGTGAAACTGGGCCACCAGCAATATTTCATTAATCATGCCGGTCCACCAGCACCAAAACACATCATATACTGGTTTGACCAGCATGTATATTGCTGGTCATGCTGTCATTTAAAACAGCTCTTCCCTATCTTCACACGCATGTCAGATGTCGTTTATATGATTCTGATTAATGTGACTTGCGCTCACATGCACACATATTTCAGTAAGACTAGAGCTGCAACTAATGACTTCCTATCAACCGATTGGTCAGTTAATCTAAATTACTAACCCTCCTCACGGAAATCAAAATGACTGTTTCATTTAACTTAACGTTATTTTGACAACAACAAACTGTACGTCGTTGCAGGGCATTAGATAACACACTGAAAATAAAGCTGCCAAAGGCCTCCAGTCCAGGTAAACATGAATGACCAGGAGAACCAACTGGATGCAGAATTCATCATGGTCCAGGGGACCTGGGTGAAAGAACTCAACAGAAATAGCCAGTAGACTTGGGACTGTTAATGAGAGGCTCAAGAGACAAAGTCACAAAGCAAAAATGTAAGGAGATCCGAGAGAGAATGCATCAAGTTCATCATGTGATGTGAAACTATCATGCAACCACATTAATGTTTAAGATGCTTTACCCAATCTGAGAAGAGAAAACACCAGGTGACCTGGCTCAGGTCCTTCAGGTAAAGGAATGTGTTAACAGATGCGCCTGACCTTGCTGACTGGTACAGAGACACATAGCCCTTTGCTCATAGCGCTCTGCTCATAGCATTTTGTTCATAGTTCTCTGCTCATAGCATTTTGCTCATAGCTCACTGCTCATACTGTACCGTTTTGCTCATAGCTCTCTGCTCATAGCTCTCTGGTCATGATGTTGGTGTCAAAGGTGAGACAAAGGCATGGACAAGCTTCTCTGCATCTGCCAGGGAAAGTGTTGGGCGGAGTTTAGCGATGTTCTTTAGGTGTTAGAAGGATGACTTACAGAGGTGTTTGATGTGGGTGTCAAAGGTGAGTTAAGAATCCATTTTAACACCGAAATTGGTGACACATATGGAAAGGGGGATGTTTTGGCCAGAGAAAGTGATACTGGTGATGGTAGAAGAGCGGAGATGGTGTGGTGTGCCTACTAAGATGGCTTCTGTTTTGGATTTGTTCAGCTGAAGGAAGTTGAGCCTCATCCACGCCTCTATGTCCTCCAGGCAGGTAGTTAGTGTGGATGTCGGCAGAGGAGCAGTAGAGGAGGTGGGGGTAGTCCTGAGAAAGCTGAGTGTCATCGGCATAGCAGTGGAAAGATAAACCATGCCTGCTAATGACATTTCCAAGGGGGAGCATGTAGATGGTGAGAAGGATGGGGCCAAGCACAGAGCCCTGTGGGACACCACAGGTGACGTTGTGGATGTGAGATTTTGCGTTGCCAAGGGCGACATGTTCGGTTCTGCCAGTTAGGTATGACGTGAACCAGTTATGAACAGTTCCTGAGAGTCCAATGGTGCATTGCAGGCGGTAAAGCTGCAGCTGTTTTTTCCAGAACTTTAGAGAGAAATGGAAGCGTTTTGCTCATAGCTCTCTGCTCGTAGCCCTTTGTTCGTAGCTCTCTGCTCGGAGCTCTCTGCTCGGAGCCCTCTGCTCATAGCGCTCTGCTCATAGCCTTTTGCTCGGAGCTCTCTGCTCGGAGCTCTCTGCTCATAGCCTTTTGCTCATAGCTCTCTGCTTATAGCTCTCTGCTCGTAGCGCTTTGCTCATAGCTCTCCGCTCATAGCTCTCTGCTCGTAGCACTTTGCTCATAGTGCAGCTAGCACGCTCTGCACAGTGATGGATTTTAAATGGCACTCATGCTAATCAGGCAGCGGCTCACGTTGTTCTGTTGGAAATTGAAAGAGCATTATAGTCCAATAAAAGGCCGTGTCGTTGTTATGTTCATAATGAGTTGCCTGACTGCCCATAATAGAAATCGACATGATAACTCTTTTTCCTAATGATTGATAGGCTGATTCTAAATGAATTCAACCAGCAAATATAACCACCGTTGTGTTTTGCCATACTGTTAGCAAAGATCACTTATTTATGGCATATATGTCTCAAGTGTACACTTTATGTGGACAGGATATTTGTAGGAAACTTATAAGAGGACCGTGGAGGCGTAAATTTACAGTGTCTGTTTTAAATGCCTCAAACTGGACTCTGCATGTTGCCAAATGCTGAGAGAGTACAAGACTTCATGTAGGCCTAAGTGTATCAAAAAAATAAATAAGTAAAGAATAAACCAAGTAATATTTTACAAAATGGAGACATGTTCAATAAGGTGTGACTAACATTCCCAGTACTGTGAAGTACTGAAGTGATTATTTATGTATTTATTCATCATTTTACGCTTTGAAGTCACTAATCCAGAGACTCAAATACAGCGCAGTGGAACCCATCAGCTGGCAGAGCTGGATTTTCCCGCTGAATATCAGGCCCAGACTTTTTTCTTCAGCACCAAATTCCAAGTGGGTCCACATCCGTGACTGTTGATGGTCCCAGGTTGAGCCCAAATGCTCCCGGACTGCTCAGAGCGCATAATACAATGCCTGTTCTGTCAAAGTTCTCTCCAAGCCCTTTCTGGAGAATTCCAGCCTCCCAAAGTTTCACAGTTATTGCCCAGAGGCTGACAGTTACTCACGGGTTTTAAGCGCCACCTCCTTTGACAACAAATGCAGCATTTTTCAACCCCCCCCCCCCTTTCTACATTCTTACGGTGTTTATTATTACTTATACCACAGTGTGGTTGAATTCTCAACTATGATTGGTCAGACAGGTGTTCATTAACATTCTGACCACACGTGTACTTCAGGCCAGGAGAATCTCAGTAGTAGATCAATGCACTATAATAATCTTCAATTAACTGATGGCTGATGAATGACAGGAGGATGTAATCACCCTCCACGGCATTTTATGTGGTAATTTGCCTCTGAAGCTCTGAGTTTAAAAATGTTTAATGCCTTGCTTGTTGTGCATTAAGCCCTTATGTGACACAGCTTGGTGTTTCATTCAAACACAGCATTTGGTGAGTGAGACCTTCCACTCTGGCCCTCTGATGGACAATAGAGTATAGAACAAAAATGGGCTTCGCTCCTCTGAATATAAGAGGGTATCACAGTGCTGACAACATGGACGACGCAAAGTAAGAGAACAAACAAAACAACAGCTTGCACTTTGCCTAATGTTATTAGATTTAATTGAATGCCAAGCATTCCAGGATCTGCCGCGGTTTTGTGCGGCGACGTTCAATTAAATAACATAATATTAAGTAAAGTGTGAAATGTTTTTGCTGTCCTGCGACGGAAAAGAAATTGTGTCTGCAACTCTTGCGTCTCAGGTCCAAGACGCATCGATTTTAAGATTTCTATGGTTGGGATGGATATTAATCTCGCTTATTATCTGTTATCTGGAATCAGAGAATTACTTTCTTCGCTGAATGCTGAGTTACAGGAGGGAGCACATTCAGCGTGCATGAATCAGACTCCCTGCACAGCAACTCATAACTGTCTTTTGTTAATGCTTTTCTTGGGTTTATAATTAAAGCTGTAAAGAAAGAAATGAGTGATTATTCAAGGTTAAAAAAACACATACACAATGTGCCTTTGCCAAGGGTTTCTATTTTAGTTGTAATTTCTGTATTTGATGGATGATGAAATGACATTATGGGGTTTACATGAATAGTTATTGAATTATTTTGAATTTTTAAGCACAAGCATATGCCCACATTTGTTATCTTTCCTAAAATATTTTAATGCATGTCAGGATATATCAGTCATATACAGTATATTAGAATAATGTGTATGTGTGGATTAGTTTTATATTATATTGTGTGTTACCTGTTTTTATGTTGTGGGGACAATTTTTCAGGTCCCCACAAGTATGTGTGAATGCAATCAAAAAAGTAAAAAAGCCAAAAGTCTTGTATTTTGTTTGGTTACTGATGGTTAAGGTTATGGCTGGGAGGGGGTTAAAGTCGTTGTGATAAGAGTTTTCCCCATAATAATGAATGGAGTGTCCCCACAAAGATATAATTACAAACCTGTGTGTGTGTGTGTGTGTGTGTGGGGGGGGGGGGTTAGGGTTAGGGTTAGGTATGTTCCTGCAGGTATGCTTCGGGTCCGTCAGCTCCTTCCCATGACCTAGCCTCTCTAAAACATACGTAGAGTGTCAGTATGTATGTGTGCATGCAGTGCACCGACACCCCCCAGGGTGTCCCCCGCTTAAAACCCTGTGCTAAGCAAAGCACATAAGCACCTGGAAGACAGATGAGTTCTATTTCATACTAATGCTGCGTATAACTGTTTGCTGGGTGTATTTATATCTGAATGTCGTTTGAGAGACGTTCTGTGGTGAGGGACTATAAAGGGACAGCAAAGGCAAAGCAAAAACAACAGACGCTAAGAATTAATATTTGTTGAGAGGTTAAATGAAGACCTAAGGAGTACAACTGTCAGGTGAGTAAAACACACCACACTCTGGGATGCCCTTTGGATCTTCTGGTGAACTTGCTGTGGAACAAAGAGGTACCACAGAGCTACCAGTCAGGGAATTGTGCAATTCCGAAACCACTTTCATTAATTAAATGGCTAGTTCAGACCTGGATCCTTGGATCCCAGCTTTAATGAGACGAGTTTTCCGGCAGACGACGGTCCGATTAGTGTGATATCCCGCATGTCCGCGTAATCCCGCTATTTAAGCACCAGCGGTCGATTTGACAAATTAGGTGTTATTCTCCCGATTAGTTCTCTTCAGGTCCAGCCGGAAACGGGACTAAATGTGTAGGGTCATCTCTGGCTGTCCAGCAGGATTACCCAAGAGGAATCTATTCGCGCAGTATGCTGTGCAGAGCATGGCAGGATTGCAAAGGAAGACTCTGATCTGCTTTTTATGGGCATGGAAAAATGTCTAATCAGCTCAAATGAAGCATAGCAGATAAATAAATAATGAGTCCTTTGAGGTGGGGGGGAGGGGGGTAATCAGTGTAATTTGCTGATTTGGGTGAAACAGCAGCACTAACTTCTGCCCCATAGGACTGAAGATAACCCATACACTAACCTCTGCATGAGCCTCCAAAAAGAGATCCCTTACCGACTCTGCAGGATGCAAGGCCTCGACTCCACCAGGCAAATCCACCGCGGTGCAAAGACCCGACTCTGGACCCCACGACTGGATGGAACTGGCAAAGAAACCTGGATCCCGGATAGCTGCAGAAGACGTTCCCGAGCTGGATCAAGCACCTCAGATGCGTCGCAGCCCTTAGCAAAACTGCCCCCACTCCAGGCTTCAGGAGAACTTTCCGGAGAAGTGACTTAGGTAAATGATAAATGTGGTTGGGCACAAAGGAA
This sequence comes from Brienomyrus brachyistius, assembly GCF_023856365.1. Classification (NCBI taxonomy): domain Eukaryota; kingdom Metazoa; phylum Chordata; class Actinopteri; order Osteoglossiformes; family Mormyridae; genus Brienomyrus; species Brienomyrus brachyistius. The sequence continues at coordinate 4,720,559 of NC_064557.1, read as the reverse complement.
GCCCAGCTCAGACGAACCGTTCGCTTGCATGAACGCCGGTCCCTATCTCAGCAGCGTACCACGCACCCCCTCTGCCTATTAGCTCCAGCAGGGCGCTACTGCCTCCCACTTGTAATTAACCGCTGGAGAGACAGGCGTAGGAAGCTCAGGTTACAGGGTAATAGGTCTACTGGGCTCAATCAACCCTTCAATTAAACACTGTATTCTGCATAAAACTGTAGTAGTAAACACATTTCCAGAATCCCCTGGGACCTTCCTTAATCAGGCTGCCAGACTGCTAGGCTGTGAAACCATTAAAAATAAACACAGAAACACACGATGTCCTCACGCAGCTGGGGAGTTTCTCCTGCACAGCATGAGCACTGCCTGGGTGACCAGAGTACGGCCCGGTGCAGTCGCACTAAGACAGACAGGTTCAGGCCTGACGTCGACCGGAGCATGGGGTGTGTTTGGGGGCTGGGTCAGACAGCCAGATCTCCACCTGTAAGCTGCTCTAGACGCATGGCCATTGCTTCTTAGGTCATTTTTAGGGAAGGGTTTATGGAATTGTATCTGTATATCAATTTAATAATAGCAGCCTTGAGATAAGATGTTCCTTTTCCCCACTAGGAGCTAGAGCAAAAGCAGCATTTATAAGCTGTTATCATGCAGTGCTGAGATTTAACAGATTATTATTAGTATTATTTATTGCCATTTTTTGCCATTTGTTCAATTTAAAAATATAAATAAATCAAAATGCAAGTAGATAATTTGTTTATCTTTATTGTCATTAATAGCAATTAAAATTTCTGACTTAAAACATATGATGCAATGTTTCCCTGGTATTGTGTGCCAAACCTTTGTAATTAAGTTGAGGTTAGAGTTTTTTTGTGGTGGACTTATTTTCTCATCTGCGTTATTTTCTATGTACGAATATTTTAGATGCTTGGCAGTTTAAATTTGCCCAGGTGTAAATATATTTGTCCAGAATGCAAACAGACCATAATCGATCTTTCACATGACATTCGACACACTGACATCTGTTAGAAACATAGATGTGACAGATGGTGATGCTTTGGGCAAATTAAACCCGATGTAAAATAAAGATTTGCAGCACTTCAAAAGCATTTACATAGGATTAGTAGTTTTGTCTTTCAGTCTGTGCTGTTAATCTGAAATTAGTGCGAGCCTCTGTGCAGGGAGCGACCTCTGTCTGGAGCAGACTACCCCTCTGTGTTCCTCTGCCCAGCTGGGTTTTGTCCATGCCGGTTATACCTAATTGGCATTCTGGGTCGGGCAGCCCTGTTTCAACCCCTTAATAATCTGGACCAGAGTTACACAGACCTGGCATTTGCCATAAGCTTGTGTGTTTTGTTTTGTTTTTTTGAGACACAAACAATAATTCACTTTCCTCCACCCCCCATCCAATAAAAACACATTATCTCGTGGCTGTCTCTTAACCACCAGGATTCAGTCTGTAACCTGAACAGGAGTCGTTCTGTAATCAAATTCAGCCTCATGTGATGTGATTCTGCTCACTGTCCCCGTCTTTGAAATCCTTCGGTAGCAGCTGCTTACAGTAATAAAAAAATACGCCTCACAGCTGGTGAATTCTGGCCATCTGCACCACATAGATGCTCGCTAATGATACACAAAACATTATAATCACATGAGGTTCCCCCCACACCTGGAGGCATTCCATGGTGTCCTGCCAGGAGATGCATTCAACGTATTCATGCTAATGTGCGTCTGCTCCAAAGTAAGTATTTTAGGAGCTTTCTGAAAGGCTGACCATATTCATTTCAGGATTTCAGCATTTTATCAGTGCAAAATGCACTTCATTCTGCAACAAGAATAGCAGTAGAGAAATTGCTGGTTATAATGTCACTGGAATTAAAATGCTAATCCCCAGATGAAACAGGACAAAGGGCAATTGCAATTTTTAAACAAAGGGACGCACTTCTGCGTCACCCGGCTACATTGTCCCCAGTACATTCAGGAGAAAGTGCCCTGTGTCAACCCTGAAAAAGCACAAAGACCAGAACTTCTACAACGGAAGGAAAACCCTGACATTTCATTGGCTGTTACAGTCCCGCATAATCACAGATGATAAAACAAACTACAAAGTGCATTGCTAAAGACATAACAGCTCTGTCTCGTTGGGCATCGCAGACTTAGTCACCCAGACTTTGCCGGGCGTCGCGGACTTGGTCACCCAGACTTTGCCGGGCGTCGCGGACTTGGTCACCCAGACTTTGCCGGGCGTCGCGGACTTGGTCACCCAGACTTTGCAGGGCGTCGCGGACTTCGTCACCCAAACTTTGCTTAGGCCACACGCATTTTTGAACCAACAACTTTCTGGTCCAGTGTTGAGTTCACTGGTCACGATCCGGACCGAAACATAATTGGTGCAGTGAGCCTTGGCTTTGTGCTGCTGATGGAATTTGGGCCTCGGGGAAAATCGGTGGTGACGCCTGGTAGTTTTTCAGCTACACTACCACTGAAGACCCTGGGAATTGGTGTGCCTTCTATGTATCCTGGAACTGCTAATCGAACCCTAGTAAATTTGCTGAAATTGCACCTTGAGAAGCGAACATTATCTGTCTGTCCATCCATCCAACTTTGAAGTTCAGGTTCAGAAAGTAAAAATACAGATTTTAAAGATTTTGTTTCAACCATCCCACTGTGAATAAACAGTTACAGTCACATAATATTCAGCTTTCTTATGATACTGCGAATCAGTGCCATTGGCCCCCTATTATTTCAGTTGTTTCTCACTTCTGGGGGTAAAAAAACAGGCTGCAGTTTGCATGTGCAGCCTCCACATTGTCCAGTGCTACACTGGCATGTCATACTCAGTGGCGGAGAGCTGTGATCCTGTCTGGTCCAGGTGGCCACGCACAGCTTGGAGAGGTGAAGTGCACTGAGGCAGGTTCTGTCCCATCGTAATGCTGCCCAGAATACCTGTACCATTAAACATAGCCCCCTCCACACATCTTACATTTAAAGCCATATGCTCTTACGATACACCCCCCCCCCCCCCACCCCATTTCAATCCACTCCCCACAACACCTCTCCAGACGTCCAATACGGAAGACGGCGCCTCAGACTGCAATGCACGCTATCTTTGAAAGAGAACCACGGGACCCGCTGAGACCTCCCAGCTAAGTTCCTCACATCAGCCTCTTCTCCGAACAGCTCCTCCACAGGCACTTGTTTGCCAAGCCCTCACTGATGGGGTGGCAGCTCCCCCCAGGAGAGGCACATGCAGCAGTCTAACCAGCCGGGCCGGGTTCTCTCCGCAGATGATGCGGAGGGTTAGTCAGCTGGCAGCCAGTGAACCAGGACGAAAACGGCTTGATCTCAGGACTGTGCATTCGCCTGAAGGATAAATAAACAAAACTGACAGGCAGGAAGTCAGATCAAACAATCTTCAGAGTGATAGACGGGCGTGAACAAAGGCAACATGCTCCTATAATACTGTACGCCTCGCAGCAAAGCTTAGCTGCGGCACACGGAGAGACACGCTTTGTACAAACTGCTTACTATACACACTGTCAGAGGAGCTGAGCTAGTTAACCATCATACTCATTCATCCATCCATCCATCCATCCATTTTCTGAAACTGCTTAATCCCAATTGGGGTCGCGGGGGGACCGGAGCCTATCCCAGGAACACTGGGCACAGGTGGGAACCAACCTTGGGCAGGAACCAACCCTGGTCAGGAACCAACCTTGGGCAGTCACCAACACACCACAAGGCACAAACACTCACTCACTCAACTACAGGGCCAATGTATACTCACCAATCAACCCATCTTGCACACTTTTGGACCATGGGAGGAAACCAGAGCCCCCCAGCTAAAACCCGCATGAAGACAGGGAGGGTTAGCCAGCTGCTCCACACAGAAAGGACCCGACACCGAACCCAGGACCTTCTTGCTCTGAAGCAGCAGCGCTAACCACTGCTCAACTGCGCCACCCCTTGTACTCATTCAGATGCAGATAATTAGCCTGTAAATAAAAAATAAAAATGACCCACCCCCCCCAACAGCACACTGAGGACAGACTCCTCCGTTTGAAAAAGACAGAGGGCAGAAAAGAAGCAGTTACTGCAAAAATCCAACCAGTCAGGAGGAGCGAAAGCTGTACTGGTAAATCTAGTAGTATCTGATAAACGTTTTTTGAAGTGTGCGTTACTTTCACAGTGATAGTAGCATCGTAGTTGCTTCAAGTGCAGCTCACTTATGCTAGATTGAATCAGCCGTGCCCTTTTGCATGGACACTTGAAAGTACCCTTTTGATAACTGCCAGTCACGCAAAGTTTACTGAGGAGGACCCCCCAGTCAGCAAAGTTTACCCTAAGCTTTGCCTCCCCTCCCCTCCGTTCGAGCATCTGCCCCTGCAAAAGTCTGTGCACGTCACCAATAACATGAATGTGTTCACCTTATTACAGGGAGCCACTGTGGCCTGCTAACGAAGCAAGAAATAATTTAGAACTTCCTCCGAAGAGGGGTGACAGTGATTTATTGGTTAGGTGGGGTCTGTGCTGATAATTGGTATAAGGTGAGGATGGTAATTAACAGAGAGACAGATGCTCGGATGAGGTCATACTTATTTGCATATTATTTCACTCAGTTATCAGTTATAGTTAAGTAATAATAATAGTAATAATAATAAATAATAATCCATCCATTTTCAGTAACTGCTTATTGTATTTACCGTCGTGGGGGGTCCAGAGCCAATCCTGGGGCTACGAGCACAAGGCAGGAAACAACCCAGGACGGAGAGCCAACCCATCACAGGGCACAGTCACAGCTACAGGCAGGAAACAACCCAGGACAGAACGCCAACCCATCGCAGGGCGCAGTCACAGCTACAGGCAGGAAACAACCCAGGACAGAACGCCAACCCATCGCAGGGCGCAGTCACAGCTACAGGCAGGAAACAACCCAGGACGGGGCGCCAACCCATCGCAGGGCACAGTCACAGCTACAGCAGGAAACAACCCAGGACGGGGCGCCAACCCATCGCAGGGCACAGTCACAGCTACAGGCAGGAAACAACCCAGGACGGGGCGCCAACCCATCGCAGGGCACAGTCACAGCTACAGGCAGGAAACAACCCAGGACGGGGCGCCAACCCATCGCAGGGCACAGTCACAGCTACAGGCAGGAAACAACCCAGGACGGGGCGCCAACCCATCGCAGGGCACAGTCACAGCTACAGGCAGGAAACAACCCAGGACGGGGCGCCAACCCATCGCAGGGCACAGTCACAGCTAGAGGCAGGAAACAACCCAGTACAGGGCGCCAACCCATCGCAGGGCACAGTCACACACCGTTCACTCACAGATTCACACCTACAGGCAATTTGTTCACTCCAATTAAGCAGAGCATGTTTTTGGTCTGTTGGAGGAGACCCCACAAGAACACAGGGAGAACATATAAACTCTGCACACGGACCCTTGAACCCTGGTCCTAAGTGTGAGGCAGCAGTAATAGCTACCATGATGCCCGATAACAACAACAATAACAACAATAATAATAAGAAGAAAACAATAGCAATGCTTATTATTATAATTGATTTATAAAATGTAATGTCTATTCAAAGATTACATTACATGTAATCCTAGATTGATTAGTAAAGTACTATAACGTCAGTTTTACTAAATGTCTGCTGTACAAAATCAAGACAAAAACACAACAATTTCTGAAACTCTGAGAAAGTGCTTTTCTTTCATGTAGACTTCCTAATCAGGACACGAGACTTCATTACAGCTTATGTCTGTCAGATTCATTTCACAGCTGTGGCTCTTCTGAAAATAAACGCACCAGTCATGTCTGTTGTTGACCCAACACTGACTAATATATGCGAAAAAAATAACATAAAAGAAAACAAAACAGAAGGAAGCAGGAGGCTTTGATCTCAGACACATAGTTGGGCCCATTTCGAATGAAACCCAGTCCATGGGTGACAGTTCTGCCTTTCTGGGGAAGTTACTGTTAATCACTTCAAGTGTCTTGACATGATAAAATGGGGGTCTAACGCTAAGAATGTCTGAACAGCTCTCGTATTTCAGTGTGCCTTCATTCCCATATCATTAAGCGCATGTGAAAGCTGTAGATCCCACTGAAGTCTGGGGTTCGACATAATTACCCATGAAGCATAATGAGTGAGACAATGAGACAAGATAATTCATGACAGAATGTGTTTTTGTGGACAAACCACACAGGTAAGTGGATTCAGGGAAGTACATCTATTCTTTGTTGCATTTTTTACCCAAGGGGCATCTTTTGAAATGAAATATTTAGAAATGTTTGCTGTGTTAAAATTGGTTTACTTTTTAATCAAACAACCCTGAAGGATTGCGCTGTAATCATTTTATCCCAGTTTGATGGACGTGCTGACTCTTGCATAAAGCGTCTACAAGCATAATATATCTCTTATTTTTGTTAATCCTCAGTCCCAGTGCAGTCATAAAAAAAGTACAAGCCTTAAAAAATACAAATATAGATTTTTGTTTATAATAACTCAAAGGTTATCGCTACATGCAGTACAAAATGACATGTAAAGATGCTAGTGTCTGTTCTGAACTGAAGAAACCCTTCTGTGTAATTTAAAGGAAATGGAACTGAGGCGAAAATGCTCATATCATATAAGCAGTCAAAGACAAATGTTTGTAGCGTTTAACCAACTAAATGCCTGGTTATTCAGTTTGTGTACTGGGACAAGCCCTGGTGTTGTACTCTTAGCTACAATTACCAGAACAAGTATCCTCAGCAAATTAAGTGTAATATTTTGAGCCCTTTACATCGTGCAGTATTAAGAAGAGAAGGCAATTTGCAGAGTATGGCCGAGAGAAATACAGAAAGCTTACATTCGCACTGAACGCCGAGCCAGTGGAGTTCCTACAGGCAGCTACTGCTTCAGTTTCACTATCATTATCTGGTCTAAAAACCGATTTAAGTCCCAACCATCTTCCGAAACAGCTGATATAGCACTTTGTCATGGGGGGATCAAATTCAACCGTTTTTGGGCTGCAGCAGGATACCGGAGTACCGGCAGGAATGGAGGAGGAACATATTAACTCGACAGACACTGAGCAATGGTTCCTTTTGAACCCCAAACTTTGGGGCTTTGACAGTATGACAGTACTGTCCACTGAGCCACGCTGCCCCAGACGTAGCAGGAACATGCCGATGTTCTGCCTGCTGTGGATGACGCCACAGACAAGAATGAGGAGGGCACAGACAGACCCAGACACACAGCTCAGGGGACCAGGGATTAGTTTCCTTTTAGCTACATAATCAATATCCAGCACACTAGTAATTTATCAAAATGCGAACAAATCACAATAGATCAGGAAAACTATATAACCTTATAAGTTCAATAGGCTGACTCCCACACTGAACACATTTATGCAGAATATACATTGCCTGTCCTTAGCCAGGTTACGAAAAACAGGGTGATCAGGAGACAGGTAAGGTCTGGTGATGGAGAGACAGGTAAGGCCTGGTGATGGAGAGACAGGTAAGGCCTGGTGATGGAGAGACAGGTAAGGCCTGGTAAGCTAGACAGGTAATGCCTGATAAGCGCGAGACAGATAACCCCTCATAAGCAAGAGACAGGTAACATCTAATAAGGAGGAGACAGGTAAGGTCTGATAAGTGAGAGACAGGTAAGGCCTGGTGATGGAGAGACAGGTAAGGCCTGATAAGCAAGAGACAGGTAACATTTAATAAGCAGGAGACAGGTAAGGCCTGATAAGTGAGAGACAGGTAAGGCCTGAAAATCGAGAGACAGATAAGGCCTGATAAGCAGGAGACAGGTAACGTCTGATAAGCAGGAAACAGGTAAATGTTTTCGAACATAAAGAGCATGAAAGCTTCCAATCAAGCGACAGAGGATGGAAATATGAATATGGAAGCCAGTGACAGTTCATGTTAGCCCAAAAAGTCGGACGCATCTACATGGGCCTCCATTTTCAGAATAGCGTGATCACAGATAGCACCGATAGCCTTGTATCGCCTATGTCCCCTTTTTATGTGAATTATTGTTAGAGGACAGAAAGTGGCACAAAATGACTTTTCTGAAGGTTGACGTTCATTAAGGCTCATAACAAGCTTGCTCTATTATGGATGAGGATGAGAGAAGATGACCTGCTGCTACTGGGGTGAATTCAGAAGGACGAATCCCTACAGAGAGTATGGCCAATGCAGAAAATCACTGCAGATAATTTGGACTGGAGTCATTATATGGGGGTGACCACAAGGCCTGTTCCCTCTGGCACACCTTCCTTCTGATTCCTTCTGAAAGCAGGCCTTGCATTGCGCTCAGTTGGGGAGGAGGGGGCACCCACCCGGCCCCCTATGGCCTGTCATCATGCGCTCAGTGGTGGGGCCCGCCCACGCGTCGGACGCCGCTCTCACGCACGTCAGGAGCAGCTGTTCTCCAGCTGCTGTGCTGCTCTGCTGCCCCGGAGTTCTCTCATCCATCCTGGCTGCCCGCCCCCCCACCCGTGCCCGCTGATGTTCTGCGGTGCCAGGCTGGCAACACGCCCTCTCATTATCTCCATCCCTGTGCCCTCACAGCAGGGTGCCGGCGTGCCTGCACTGGGATGCCCTAGCCATTTGCGGGGAGGACGGCATTGGCTAAAATGCATTTGATGGCTCTGAAGACGACTGTGTGTCCTATTAACCAGCTGTGGGGTACCTGACCCCAAGGAGAAAGGTCAATCAAGGCTACACCTCAAGAGTGACTAAATCTCACCCTACCCACCTCTCAAACATGAGTCTATGCTGCTTACAACTGTTTCATACCTCACTGTGGGCATTACTTTCATCAACCATTCATGCAGAAGCTTTTAATAACCGAAGAATTCCAGTCATTTTATTCTGACTTGTTTATATGATTTCACATAAAAACCAGCCAGTTCTTTCCCTTCAATGCCTTATAAAGTGTGCAACACTCTCCCTCACCTGCTCTCCCTAAAATGCAGCCCGAGTCAGACCAAATCCCTGCAATCCTTAAGTATCCCCTCTAGGTGGCCGCAGACGATGATTCACTGCCCCCTATGGAGACCTGCAAGAACAAGAACAAGAACAAACTTCTCCCTCTTCCCAAGACCAGGAAGCTACAGTATTTAATTAGCTGCTGTACTCTATAAATGTTAAATAAGTAAAAGTGATAGTCATTAACATTTATTTCACTGTAAAAGTTACACTGAATTATTGCTTATACACTATTAATTATAGAACATGAGTGTAAAATCTGATCAAAGGCATATTACCCAGCATGCCACGCTTAGCAGCCTCCAGGTTTTTGAACCCGCTCTTAAAGACATTCAAAGCAGACTGTCTAATTACTCGTGGTTATAGATAATCTAAGGCAGTCTCCACCCCTTGTTAAATCATTACGGGACATTTGCCAGGGAGTAACGGTAACTTTGCCTTGCAGCCACCACTCGGATTTGAGTGTGAGTGAAGGGCATGTGGGGGAGCTTGTGATGGGACAGAACGGAGCAGTGGACTGGCCCAGTTATAAAATCCATCAAGACGGCCGGGCTCCTCGCGAGCCGTAAGGCACTCGGCAGTGGAGGGAGGGAGGCCCTGACATCGATCAAAGCCCACAGGAGGGTTTCAAGTCGGGTTTGCATCTCATGCGCTGAAAGGTGACCTTACGCAGCTCGCACACGCTAAGTGCATATCTGGGTCTTTTTCCGTTCCCACTAAGTATATGAACTGGTATTATGGAAAAAATAAAAGCATAAGTAAGACATCACTTGCCAAGCTTATATTTATCCTTAAAGAGCTGTAAGGTATTTTACAACAAAAGCATAGATTTGGAACACAGTATTATTGTATTAGCTGTCTTTCTGCTACAAACATGTAGTTAAGGTAAGAAATCACAAGACACAACATGTCAGCCTGAGTAGGGAGAAAACTGAGTCAGTGGTCATTGAAGATAATAATTCATATGGATTAAGGATACTTGGTAAACACTTAGTATGAATGCCATGTCTACAAGAATACATGAACATATTCATGACACATTATGATGCATTCATACAGCATTATAAACATGGCTATACATATTTATAAAAAGGCATAACACATTATATCCATGTTTATTATGAGTTATGGATGCTTTATAAAGATATCTATAGTGCATTATAGATGAGAGCTGAAGGATAATCAATAGGTAACGCTTTATATTAACTGCACCTTCATAGTCCATTCATTATGCATTCATAGAACATTCAGTGCACCTTCATAAGGCAGTCATTATGCATTCATAGAACATTCAGTGCACCTTCATAATGCATTCATAGTGCATTCATAGAACCTTCATAAGCAGCATGCAAGTACACCTTATAATAACCAACATTACATGATTATACATTTATAATGTTTGTTCCTATTATATTATGTTTGCTATTAATGTATATTACAGTTGTTAAGGGATGTTAGGATGCAGGTATGAACGTTTTATGAACACTTAATGAATACATTACAAAGTTGTACTGAACGTTTTATGAATGAAATATAAAAGCATTATGAAGGTACAGTTACTGCAAAGCATAACCAATCAACACTATAATGCCTTATGACTGTCAATAGAAGATACCGTAATGCTTTATTAATTCTTAATATTAATTCTTTAATGCATTATTAAAGTATGTATAGTGCATTATAGATGACAGTGTTACTGTATCCTCAGAGAATCGTAGCGCTCTTGACTGACCCCCTGTGGTGCAGTGTGAGGTCTGGCTTTGGCTGCAGGCCGTCTCTCTGGTGAGATTCGTGTCGAGGGAGGGTTTCTCTGGGAGAGATCTCTTTTGTTCAAAGAAGCTTTGTTCCCATCCTCATTGATCTGGCTCTTCAAAACTACATATTTATTTATTTAACATGCGCCGAATGAGCAAACAAGCTGGCAGTAAGACAGTCATGAGTCACTGATCTGCCGGGTCCCCCTCCGCAGCCCAGACACACCCATAACTGTGGCTAATGGGTCATTAGCTAACACCAGTGAAAGTTCGGCTGACGACCACAGCTAAAGGTGTTTCCCTGGTGAAACCTGCACTGGCCAGACACCCATGAACACCATCACCAGCTTAGCTGAAATCTTATGACTTTCCTAGGTGGCTCACTAGCCCTCACGATGCACACCTTCATGGTGGGGGCTGCTTGAGGAGTTTGCATGTCCCCCCCATATGAAGTGGGTTTCCTCCTGCACTTATGTGAACTGGTGTCTCAAACTTTGGGGGTTATGTATATATTACACTGGGGGACCAAATGTCCCAACAAAGTCTTAAAACCAGTTATTTTGATATATCTGTCACTAAAATCAAAGAACTTTATGTATTTTGTTTGGTTACTCATGGTTGAGCTTAGGGCTGGGTGGGGGTTGAGCAGGCTGTCATATTTGGCATTAGAGATTTTCCAGTAGAAATGAATGGACGGTCCCCACAAAGACGTGTATACAAACATTGGTGTGTGTGCCCGTGTGTATGAGGGCATCGGAGCAGCATGCCATCTTGGGTGTCCCCCGCCTTGCTCCCTACACCGTCTGGAGGCGGCTGGAGGCTCACTAGGTTAACGATCTGTGTCTGGAAGGTGGATGGGCCCTTCAGCAAGGCCTTCAACCCCAACTCCTCCGGGGATGCTGCATGCAGGCTCCCTAACCCCCAGGCTTCCTGTGGTTGTATGTTGCTTTGGAGAAAACTATCTACAGAATAAATAAATTCAGATACAGGGCAGCAGGCTCTCCTGGATAAGCAGCTAAAAGACGAACGGATGGATGGAACATGTTTTATCCCTGCGGAGGGCTCTCTAAAAAGAGCCTCAAGTGCTGTGGGGCGACGAGTTTCAAGGGAAGCCAGATTCCCATCCAGCCTTCTGTGAGATCCGTCTTCGGTTAGACTACATTTCACTTTCCTTCTAATTTTATAACATTAAATATTATGAATCACATCCTGCCAGGCAGTATATAATATTCAAGGCATACTCACCTCGATGTGCGCTCTGAAAACTCTCAGTGGGAATTTCTCATCTGTTTTTAATATGTCCTTTATATTATCCGTTTCTTACAGTCTGGAGGAGACGTTCAGCTTGACTTCAGTACTAATACCATCCATAATTCTGCACCTGCAATATTATCTCAAATGAACGTGGACTCCTCCACTCCATTAATCATTACGCACAATCAGTCAAGATGATACTTGAGCAGAATGAAAATCCATTTCCCTCTTTAAAGCATCTGAGAGCTGTTCATTGACCATGGATTATTAACGGCAGACACCATGTGTGAGCGAGGCAGATAATTCCGCTCCGTCTGCTGTTTACGTCCAGCTCCTCCACGCCTAATCCTGCGAAACGCTCTATCTGTGGAAACTTACAGACGCTAATTTACATTAAAATGTTTAGGTTAGACTTTTATCTCAAGGAATGAAGTGACCCACTCATCCAGCTGAATATCACACCTTCAGGCTTGGCGGTTTCAGGCTCACCTGGGTTCTGGGTGCATCTCCCCTCTATGTCTCATACAACGTGACTCTTAGGCTAACTGGTGGGTCGTGCCCATACTCTATGATTGTGTGTGTGTGTGTGTGTGTGTGGGGGGGGGGGGGTCCCACAATGTGATAAAAACCTCTTTTGTCCTGGTAGGGGCATTCTTTTCGGTCTCCACAAGGGAGACACAATTTTATAAAAATCTGTGACTCCAATCAAAGACATAAAAATTGTATTTTATTTGGCTAATTATGGATAGGAGGTAAGATCGTCATGCTGGGATTAGGGTTCCACGGCCAAATATCCATCCATCAACTGCCTGGGATAGGATCCACGATCCCCCATGGCCATAAAAAAGTAAACAGTTGGTAGATGTTTGGATATTTGAGTGCATTACTACCTGGTCCCTGTACAAATCTGAGTTAGAAAGCCCCTCCCTTCCAGCTGCTATACCACCCTACAGTCAGAATTAGCTGTTATGTTACAACTCCTAGATACATTTTCCTTTATTCATTTCTGTAGGGAATATAAATGATTTCATATGAAAGCCTAAATATTATAATTCAGGCTTAAAACTCAATTTTCAGCCATACATGCTGAATGCTAATCTGGCCAATCGTCAGTAATAAACAGCAAAGACTTGAGACTGAATAATTTATAACCTTAAAGTGTAGGGAGCCATAGGGAAGGTGGCACCAGTGTCTGGAAGAGTGAGTCAGGTGACCACAATCGTTTGCATAGATTGGTCACAGAGGTCCCACATGAGCTACGCGTGTGGATTTCCCTGTAAAGCCAGAAATGATGCATGATTTCTGTCGCCTGTTTGCATGTCAGTGTGGCTCCTGAAGACTTTGCCTAACCCTAACCCCACCCTCTAATCAAAATTCACAGTTAATGGCTCTGCTTAATGATCAGATCAGATCAGGTCCAGTCCAGTCCAGTCCTTGGGGACCCCCATACAGTCCACGTTTTTGCTCCATGCCAATTCCGTGCCAGACAGTCCACATTTCTGCTCCCTCTCAGAGCTGGGTAGCAGCAACAACATGGACTGTCTGGGGGGCCTCGAGGATCGGACCGAGAAATACTAGATTAGAATCTTGATAGGTAGGCAAAATTATCCAGCAAAGGCCGCTGTGTAAGCTGGCTTTCTCTGCAACTCCCTAATTAGATCACTAATTACATAACTGATTGGCTGAGGAGTCCTCACACCTGGGTTTGAGCAGCTGACCTAAAGCTTATCCCCAAAAACCTGCTCACACATTGCGGAAAAGACTGACCACCCCTGCTCTAGGTGATTCTAATATTTCTTTAGATGCAAAAACATAAACCCAACACAGCCATAGCAGCACAAACGTATTAATAAGAAGGGGCACCTTTGACTGTGCATGGGGGTCAGAAGGGAGCCGACGGCGCTGAGCAACAGTCATTCGCTATCAGAGGATCAGAGTCCGCTAATGCTACCTTCTAATAACACACCGATTTATAAAGCAGACACCAGTACCTTACTTGTGGAGAATCTATTGTATTATCCTCACACTCCTCTATTGTCTGCGATCCTTTGCTTTCCATGACCGATGGCCCACGGCAACAGAAGCTGGCCTGCTACCTTTTATGTGTTACAAGGCGGCTGTGGGTGATATCTGGTGGAAACTTACGCTATTGATTTCCGAGTGAAGCGCTAGGCCCTCTCCTTCATAGAACAATGAACCTGAATGGCGGCAAGGCCTCCATTCGCATCAGACTTTTAAAAGATGTTTAGCGTCTTTGCAGGAGCTGTGATCTTCTTGCTAAATCCAAAATGCCTCCCCGGGCATGTTTCATGAAGAGGTTCTCTTAGCACCTAAACAGCTAAGGAAGCGTGAAAAGCATACAGAGGAAGAAGCAGCCTCCCTCTATCACTGCTCTAGATGTTTTTGTCCAGTCTATTTCATGTCTGTACAAAATCATACCTCGCTTTTTACATTCTGAAGCTCCTTTGAATCAGGATTAGGTATTGTAATTCTGTTTATACACTAGGCTGTTTATACATGGATGAGCAAAATATGGGTACCACTTAAGATCATGTTTTTCTAAACACAGTCATGGTGCATAATAACGCATTAATAAAGCATTAAACATGGTTATAAATATTCATAAAAACGCATAACACATTATAACCATGTTTATTGTGCATCTCTAATGCACTGTAGATACCTTTATAATGCTTTACAAAGCATTCTCAATGTTTATACAAGACCATTATAATGCATTATAATACATTATAGATGACAGCTTCATTGGCGCTTATGAAGTATAAACACTATAATGCCTTATGACTGTTAATAGAAGATACTGTAATGTTTTGTTAATTCTCACTGTTATACTGTAATGTATTATGACAGTGTCTATAGTGCATTATAGTCAGAGATTCATAAAAAAATCATAATCCATATGGCTATAATGTGTTATTCCTTTGGATAAATATTTATATCCATGTTTATAATGCTTTATGAATGCATTATTACTTCTTATGAATGTGTTTATACATTGCTAAAAACATGGTCTTAAGTAAAGTGGTATCGAGGTGAAATTTGTTTTTCACTTTTTAAATTCCTAAAGAATCAGATTTTAGGGGTCAAGACATGCGACAAAACTCACTGCCCATCACCAGCTGAGGGGTCAGGAACCTGTACCCACATTTACGCAAGAGCCAATAGGAAGCCATTGCAAAGTGAAAAATGCAAATGCGTGCACATGATCCCATGTGACCCTGCATACAACATGCAGTAATCAGCGATGAGAGACCTCATTTACACTATGCTGTGTTACTGCTTATTAAACAAACCATTCAGACTGCTTTAATCCACATGAAAATGGCTGCGAATGTAACATATACAATAAATAATTAATTGCATTATATCCATTGGCGAAAAGAATGCTCCGGTTGATGGTAATTAGCTTATTGCCCTGGGGTATTTTCGGGGAACCTTCCATATTGTTAAATCGTTAAGCGTTAAAGAGCGGCATGCTACCTGATTGTTTTATTTCAGTCTAAGGATCATTATTGTGGCATAAACCTGCTGATGTGATTGAACAGGTCATGAAATCCAAACTCTAAAACGTTGGCAGTTCTAGACCCTATTTTAATCTTAGCCCCCCTGAAATCATTTAGCGGTTTGTTCTGTATTTCTGTACATTTTGTATGATTTCAATTACAAGTTTCCTAGGGGGTGGTGTCCCATATTCCGACAAAGGGCAGAGCGCCCCCTAAAGGCCAGGTCCCAGAATCCTTCCCTGCTGACATGCTCAGTCCTTACCAAGCCAAAGCAGAATTTCTTTTATGAAAGCTGCAGTTTTGGAAGTTGGGTTTAGAGCCCCCTCTGTACTGTTACTAGCTCCTGGACGTGTATGTTGTTTTTAACGCGCAGCCAGCTATGAACTCCTGTTCATTCAGTGAGAGAAATGACAGCAGCAGGGGAAGGAAACTGGAAAAGGAAAACTTTTAAAGTCTTTTAAAAAAACTGTGATGTGTCATTTTGCGAGACACCATCTATTAGATGGCGTGGGTGTTTTTAAGCATCTCTTATATATTTATTTATTTTATTTTGCTTTCACTTTACTGTATGGCCTGTATTGCTTCAGATACTTGCACAATAAAAGTACAATAAAACTCCTGCGCTCCCTCTCTCTCTCCCCCTCTCTCTCTCCCTCCCACCCTCTCTTTCATGCCCTTGGCCTGGGTTGGCTTCTCTTCTTTGTAGTTTCTCTCTGCTCTGTGTTCCTCATTATCTAGGTGTATATCTGGACAGAGATACATTGGTTAGATGAGGAAGGCCAGCCATGTAACTGAAATGGTTTCCATGGCGACCACACTTCCCGCCATTTTCTGTGTGGTCTTCCGATCTGATCAGAACAATACAGAAAGCAGCAAGTAACAGTATCTAAAATACAAATTACCATTTTTTTAGTTGACTCACCTAAATTATGTTATAATTTTCACCATTATTGAAAACTCCAACATAAATGCACTAGAACAGGTTAAATCCCTGGACGCTTCATTACAGTCAACTATTTTCTGTCCACTACTATGACTATAAACATACAGTATATAAACTATAGACTTTAAATGGTACAATAAATGGATTGCATTTACGTAGCACGTTTTCTACTCCTGCGAGCACTCAAAGGGCTTTACAAGTTTTGCCTCATGTTCACCCATCCACACACACACACACACACGTTTGCACACCGAGGGCGGAGGCTGCCACGCAAGGTGCCAACCTTTAACACTGGTCAGTGAAACAAGTTAAATATGGATAAACATTTGCATCACATGACTACAATGCAGCACATGCCATCATTCTCTGTTTTTGCAGGAAAACATTCCTACCCAACACTATAGCTGGTGACAGTTACTCATATCCATGCCAGCTAAATCTTTCATTTTCCTCAGTAAGTCTCACGGGCGTGAAAATCAGTTTCTCATGGATTTGTAAGCTATGCAAAACACACAAGTTGGCGCCGCCGATTTTCCCTGTTTGCCACTTTAAAGGAAGACTCACTAATTCTTCCAGGCTTCTCACGGGCTTAGGATGCGTGCATTTTACCAGAGTGATGTTAACCAGTTTCTGGGATTTAAGAAATAACCCGACTGCCTTCTTATGTGGAGAAAATAACCAATGCGCTTCTCCATGATGCAATGGGCTGCAATGGAGACGGAGGGCTTTCAGGAATGGACAAGTGGAGATAAGCGAAAAAACACAGATGAAGTATGTGAACCACATCATAACAACAATGAGATCCCTCATGCAGCTTTACAGTATGCAGCATGGGGCCCTCGGGCCCTCGCTCACGTGGCATGACGCCGGCCGGCCCTCGGGCCCTCGCTCACGTGGCATGACGCCGGCCGGCCCTCGGGCCCTCGCTCACGTGGCATGACGCCGGCCGGCCCTCGGGCCCTCGCTCACGTGGCATGACGCCGGCCGGCCCTCGGGCCCTCGCTCACGTGGCATGACGCCGGCCGGCCCTCGGGCCCTCGCTCACGTGGCATGACGCCGGCCGGCCCTCGGGCCCTCGGGCCCTCGCTCACGTGGCATGACGCCGGCCGGCCCTCGGGCCCTCGCTCACGTCGCATGACGCCGGCCGGCCCTCGGGCCCTCGCTCACGTGACATGACGCCGGCCGGCCCTCGGGCCCTCGCTCACGTGACATGACGCCGGCCGGCCCTCGGGCCCTCGCTCACGTGGCATGACGCCGGCCGGCCCTCGGGCCCTCGCTCACGTGGCATGACGCTGACCCGGCCCTCGGGCCCTCGCTCACGTGGCATGACGCCGGCCGGCCCTCGGGCCCTCGCTCACGTGACATGACGCTGACCCGGCCCTCGGGCCCTCGCTCACGTGGCATGACGCTGACCCGGCCCTCGGGCCCTCGCTCACGTGGCATGACGCCGGCCGGCCCTCGGGCCCTCGCTCACGTGACATGACGCTGACCCGGCCCTCGGGCCCTCGCTCACGTGACATGACGCTGACCCGGCCCTCGGGCCCTCGCTCACGTGACATGACGCTGACCCGGCCCTCGGGCCCTCGCTCACGTGACATGACGCCGGCCGGCCCTCGGGCCCTCGCTCACGTGACATGACGCTGACCCGGCCCTCGCTCACGTGGCATGACGCCGGCCGGCCCTCGGGCCCTCGCTCACTTGACATGACACCGGCCGGCCCTCACTCACGTGACATGACGCTGACCCGGCCCTCGCTCATGTGGCATGACGCCGGCCGGCCCTCGGGCCCTCGCTCACGTGACATGACGCTGACCCGGCCCTCACTCACGTGACATGACGCTGACCCGGCCCTCGGGCCCTCGCTCACGTGACATAACGCTGACCCGGCCCTCACTCACGTGACATGACGCTGACCCGGCCCTCACTCACGTGACATGACGCTGACCCGGCCCTCGCTCACGTGACATGACGCTGACCCGGCCCTCGGGCCCTCGCTCACGTGACATGACGCTGACCCGGCCCTCGGGCCCTCGCTCACGTGACATGACGCTGACCCGGCCCTCGGGCCCTCGCTCACGTGACATGACGCTGACCCGGCCCTCGGGCCCTCGCTCACGTGACATGACGCTGACCCGGCCCTCGGGCCCTCGCTCACGTGACATGACGCTGACCCGGCCCTCGCTCACGTGACATGACGCTGACCCGGCCCTCGCTCACGTGACATGACGCTGACCCGGCCCTCGCTCACGTGACATGACGCTGACCCGGCCCTCGCTCACGTGACATGACGCTGACCCGGCCCTCGCTCACGTGACATGACGCTGACCCGGCCCTCGCTCACGTGACATGACGCTGACCCGGCCCTCGCTCACGTGACATGACGCTGACCCGGCCCTCGCTCACGTGACATGACGCTGACCCGGCCCTCGCTCACGTGACATGACGCTGACCCGGCCCTCGCTCACGTGACATGACGCTGACCCGGCCCTCGCTCACGTGACATGACGCTGACCCGGCCCTCGCTCACGTGACATGACGCTGACCCGGCCCTCGCTCACGTGACATGACGCTGACCCGGCCCTCGCTCACGTGACATGACGCTGACCCGGCCCTCACTCACGTGACATGACGCTAACCCGGCCCTCAATCCTTCCATGCAAGTTCTATATTCTGTGATGGGAGATCGCCCATAGAGGCCCAGGAGCGACATCATCGCTGGAGGAATGAGTTATCCAGCCCAGGAGAGGCCTGGGCCATCTTGCTTACCAGCTGGCCTCTTCCCTCCTGCATCCCACTTGGGAGTGATAGACAGACCTTCACTCCAGGCCTGCTTTCATTCATGGCAGGTGACCAGTTGCCAGTTTGGGCTTTTACTCAGCTCCCTGCGCTGCCTGCTAGCGACCAGCAAGGCTAATTTGAAATGCACACTGAAATGCTGCGATGCTAGTGACAGGTTTAAGGGTGCAGGCTCACACTCTACCTTAAAGCGTGGAAAACAGGAGCCGCGCAGTTGCATTTAACCCCCCTTAAGTGGCTCAGATGAATAGGCAGGGAATTACGACGAGCTTGTTTGTACAGGCAATCACTGTCAGAAGTGAGAGTAGCCACACAGCATGTCACAGTACAGAGAGGTTAATTTAATTACCATAAACAATACTAATATATATATATATATATATATATATATATATATATATATATATATATATAAATGAATGAATGAATGAATGAATGAATGAATGAATGAATGATGAAAAATATCTGGTTCCTGGACATTACCAAGGGCTATAACCATTTCTAAAAGAGAAGTGATCATGTGACGTCTCCCCAATCACAGTGCTTGCCTTCTATTGTTTATGTTGATTAAATAAGTCCTCTCTGTTTGCCATCTCCTTCACTAAATACCAGTTATGTTTTTCGTAAGAACTGAAAAAGGCAACTAACTCTAAAGACATGCAGGCTTAGAGACATGCTGAAATCTCCCATAGTACATGCACTCTGCAATGGACTGGCATCCCATCCAGGGTAGGACCTCAGCTTAGAAGGAATGCTTGGTGAAATGAGTAAAGGAAGATACCATTTACCATTTGCACTAATATGAATGCAGGCACATTGAAATGCTTCTCTTCGCCTCCTCCATTTTGCTCTCCAGGAGACACACAAACAGGGAATAGTGAGCTTCAGCGTCATGGCACAGGGTCTGCCAGCATGCAACCCCCCTGGAGCTGGGGGGCTTGGGGCCTTGCACAAGGGGCCCCCGCACATGTGACTGTTCTGCCAAGGCCGGGGTTCAAACCAGCAACCTTCTGATCACACGCACAGAGGCTTAACTCACTGAGCCATAAGTAAATGGAAGAACTCTGCATTATTAATAGTACCAGACTTTTCTCATCCATTCATCCATCTTCTAACTACCTGTCCTGGGTTTCTTACTGACGGGAGCCTATCCAAGGCAGCAAATTGCACAAGGCTGGGGTTGTGTTCTAAAAATAAAGATGCAAAAACTTCTGCACCTATGATGATACAGTATAAATGATCATTTCATACATCTGTTTGATTTATTGAGTTACAGGTCCTACTAATATACATGTAAAACAAAAACATACAATGTTTACAACTTTGCTTCCTTTGATCGTGCATCAGCCTATTGTCCAATGTTACTATGCGAGCGCATTTTTGAAATCACAGCTTTGGATGTAACATCATAAATCCAGTAAAATTTCTAAAAGCAGCTAAAGATACGAAAAGCTGACTGTCAGACAAAATTGACTTTTTAAAGTAGCTGTCTGTGCTTGATTGATGGATAATTCTGGGGAAATGTTCCTTAGTCCTGCAGTAAGGGTGTACAAAAACGCGGGCAGCACACAAAGGGTAAAACAGAGTAAGTAGCATGCAGATACATCGAGCAAAGGAGAAATGAGAGATGTGGTGAAAATGAAGAAGTCAAGAGATGCAACAGGAGAGGCGATGAATGATGGGTGCAACTCGACTGAAAATCTCCCGGAAACAAATCTGTAGCCAGAGTTTCACAGGAAGACGGATGCCGTTGGCATTAGTGGCTAGTGGTGTCATGAGAACTGGGACTCGTGAGTGCAAGAGAGAAGCCGCTAGTAGGCCTGGCTGCTGTCTCTAGAACCTTCTGGAATCTCAGCACTGCCAAAGGATGTGAGGCAGCCGAACAACTTTCCCCGAGTTTGACCGAGAAGCCACTTCCCCAGTCACCGGGCGGATTTCTGTGGATGCTCCCAGGCCGCATATCACTGCAGCAAGCATGAGGATAAATATTTATCTGTTTGAAGAAACTGACATTGTCTACCCTGATCCTAGTGCATAGACCATCTGGAAAGCAGGGAACACACGCAAGATAAAAGAAATATTTTTTATATACTAAAATATTCACACTAATTCTGGTACGAAAAGACCTGCCTTCATCTAGTAACACTTTATTACCAGCTGACTTCACTATTGTTGAAACACACATACACACACGCACGCACACACATACACTACACAATCAGACCTGCTTCTGAAATGAACTAGTAAAATGGTGGTTTTACAGATCATGTTTTTAAAAAGCTTAGCCATCTGGGATCAAGTAGGTGTGTTACATTATTGTAGTCCCCCTTATTTCCAATCAAAAGACCCGCCATCGTAAAATTTATTTGTAACCCTATGTCAGAAACCCTTAAGTTCTTCTTCAGTCAGTGAATGCTGACTATTATTTCAGATGCCAGTTAAACAAAACCCTTTTTACACCGAGTGATGCGTAATGAAGTGACACGGATGATAAATTGCCCAAGAGTAAGAGTGATCCTAAGCTGTTCTAGCACCTTCTTGACAACCCCGTACGTATGGCGCCTGGTTATTTACCCAGTGCCGAAGTAAAAGTCACACACGTCGTGTCCCGTTTTCTGTATTAAGCTGACACAGCGGACAATGGAGATTCCTGGCAACAGCATTACTCTAATTTATTGACTTGCATCCAGTTAATTATTCATTTCATGGCTGATACTAAGGTCGTGCAGGCTTGTAAACATTAGGGAAAAATGTTGACATTTCTTCAAAGAATTTTTGCGATCACTAAATAATCTGGATAAACAGATACAAACACACAGCCCCACAGATGAGACAGCTCATCTTTCTTAGCAAGGAGCAGCTTTGTCAAGGCCTGAGGGCCTGTCATCCCTAAACAGATTAAACGTAACTCCGTGTCTCCCTCATTGCCTTAAGATTCTTAACATTAGCTAACATGCACCTATTTTGCAAATGCCCTCATGAAGGACCCAGCATTCAAAAAATACACAAAAAGATGTACTTAAGAGCATGAGCGAATTCAGCCGTGGGAAGGGCTAGGCTGCATGGTAATGTGACATAGGGGTGATAGCCATCATAGCGTTACTGTTGCGATTGATCCTCTTATCAGCTATACAGCAAGGGATGGTCAATGAGAAAATGAAATTACAATAAATAAATTAGAAAATTTTAAAGGAATTTATCCGGGTAATAAGTGTATACATTCACCCCTCCAGATAACAAATTTAACATTCGTTGTTTGTTATTTGCAAGACGGCCATGAATACTAAAATGGGAATATCTTTGGAGCTGGCTGGAAAATTGTAGAAACTTGCAGACAATGCGAATACCAAAAAAATATAAATACTGAAAATGAATTGGATCAAATAAAATCATATATTATATAATTATTAGTTTTATTCACAATAGATCAGTTAAAATAGACTTTATGTTATTGGTCAGGCTAGCAGACTTATGGTTTGAGATTTAGAGAAACCATGTAGTGCTTGTGAATTTTCACATTTGCGAGGATCTGCTGCCCTTAACCCTCTTTAATATGAAGGAGTAACTGTATTTGTTCAGAAAAAAAAAAAACTATTTATAACAAAAGCAGGTTTACAGTAACAATAAAATCTAACAAGAATCTCTTCTGCTCTCCAAATAGTTAGTGATATATAGTTGGATGGCTAGATGAAGCCGGCTTTGCCTCCCAAACATCTCCTCGGGGCACCCCAGCCTTTCCTTGTATTCATTACATTTCATCAGCAGCTCATTTAATTAATTAATAAAATTAAGCAGATAACTCAGTGAGTTACTGATTACCAAAACATGGCAAGTCACAAAATACGTGGGATGGTTGCTGCAAATACCGAGGTGAATTTAGGCCAGGTTTCGAACTGGATAAGCAGATATAATTTCATAGTTGTAAACCAACATGAAATTCATTTAACACCAACATGAAGATCATTTTCTTTGACTGCCTGAGATTTTGCACAGTACTGTATATAAACAAATTAACAGGATTTGTGATTGGTGAAAAAAATTACAAATAAACAAGGGAAAGGAAGATTGGGTAAATATGAATAACTGGTCATTTCCGAAATTAATGGAGTGGTGGCTCTGAGGCTAGGGGTATGTGCAACCGGAAGGTTGTCAGTTCGAATCCCATGAATTCTAGGAGTGTTTCTAGTCCACTGGGCCCTTCAGCAAGGCCCCTAACCAGCAATTGAAAGGTAGGGAATCTGTTACATGGAGGGCCGGTGTAAGTGCGGGTTTTTGGGATGAACCAAAAATCAACCAATAATAAAATCAGTGGTTCTCAACTCCAGTCCAGGAGACCCACCGTTATTGGATGATTGAGAGAACATTCCAAAAGCCTGCACCAACACCAGCCCTCCATGGAACAGGTTCCCCAACACTGCTGCAATTGCTTTGCCCTGGGTATGACGTTACTCTACATCTAGCCCTGCAAGCAGGTCCTCCAACCTCCATGGAAAATCTGGAGGTTGGTCGCAGGATTGGCACTCTAGCTACCGGAAAAAAACTTCCATGCCATTCCAACTAGTGTGGTGCTGAGGTATCACCCACTGCACAGCTGTGCTCAGGTTCTCATCCCTAAGGTGGTTCATCGTGTGGTGTGTGAGGTAACGCGCAGTCGCAGCATGCATTCCTTACCTACCTTAACTCCTCCCTGATCAATGGGTAAAGAACAAATAACAGAATCTGCTTCCTTTGCTCACCCAGTGTAATTTAAAATTAATTAATGCCTCTACTAATACATATATAATGCATGATTAATCAAAGGAATTTTTTGAAAGCAGTGTAATTGTTAAGGACGTATAATCCAGTTTCCAGCTGAGGAGGGACTATGCTGTAGTATACGCTTAGGCCTAATCCTTCACCTGAGGTGCTGGAGAAATCGATTTTGGAGTGAAGCAGCTGACCGGTATCCTCATGTGTGTGGGATATACAAAGTGAGCCAGAAGACTCACGGAGGGACAGTGGGCAGGACTGGCCTGATACCTCCATGCTGCCCTTGGCTCTGAACGTGTGCGGAATTTCAGCGTTTTCCCCACCTCTGATGAAATTTGCTCTGCAAACCCCCGCTTCCTCCCTCAGTCCAAAACTTATTTCAGGGAATCGATGTCTCCAGGTTACCTGTAAGGTGAGAGGTTGCACAGAGCACCAGACAGAAGCTGAACTGCCTGCTGAACGTCACTTCCTATCCATAGGGCCATATATAAAACTAATGAATTACTTTTTATTATTAAAAAAGAAGGGATGAAAAAATAAAACCTATTTGGTCCTACGATTATGGTTTGTTTAAAATTGCGTCTCAAATTGAACTGCCCATTACAAAGTAACTAAATAAACAGCCATGCTACTGGAAACAGTGGAAAATTTAAAACTATACATTAGAGACTAACATGACTGGTTTCCATGAGAATCTCAATATTTGTTTGTTTGTATGTTTGTTTAGCTAAAACAGAGAAGTTTGCTTTAATAGCAGTTAATAGACCCATCCCCTTCCCACCAGCCTGTTGGCATAATTAAGAAAGCTACAACCTAGCATAAGGTACAGCTTGAAATTTTAAATCAAATAAAGGCATTTTAATCAGTACTCCATTTGTTATAAAGAATTAACTATCAAATCACCTAAAATGCTTGGGAAATGTTACAAATCATAATAATATAAGGACTAAACAATTAGACTGTTAAGGCACACCATGACAATCCATGGTTTGGCTTACAGACAAAGCGGATTTTATTGATAACTGAATTCACAATAATTAGACACAAAAGGGACCATAGGGCGTCAAAGCAGTGTAAAACAAGAATGAACAAAGGCAAAACTAACCAGGAGGAAAAACTAGCAACAAAGAAATACAGGAAATGCAAGCAGGAAACATAGTCAGGAAAACACACTGGAATAAACGCAATGACTGACTGAGATACAAGGAAAGGGCAGGTATTTAAGTACATAAAACAAGGAACAGGTGTGAGCCGAAGCACGTATCCAAACACTAAGGCCTAGGGCAACAAGGAACAGGTGAGAGCCGAAGCACTTAACCAAACACTAAGGGCTAGGGCAACAAGGAACAGGTGAGAGCCGAAGCACGTAACCAAACACTAAGGGCTAGGGCAACAAGGAACAGGTGAGAGCCGAAGCACGTAACCAAACACTAAGGGCTAGGGCAACAAGGAACAGGTGAGAGCCGAAGCACGTAACCAAACACTAAGGGCTAGGGCAACAAGGAACAGGTGAGAGCCGAAGCACGTAACCAAACACTAAGGGCTAGGGCAACAAGGAACAGGTGAGAGCCGAAGCACGTAACCAAACACTAAGGACAAGGGCAACAAGGAACAGGTGAGAGCCGAAGCACGTAACCAAACACTAAGGGCTAGGGCAACAAGGAACAGGTGAGAGCCGAAGCACTTAACCAAACACTAAGGGCTAGGGCAACAAGGAACAGGTGTGGGTCATTAACAATCTGCAGACACTAAAGAGTATAAAACACTAAAAAACAAACAAAAAAAAGAAGCACAAGGCAACTATAAAACTGAACACAGGAACGAAAACATAACAACAAGAACCAATACTAACACACTAAAACAAAAGAAGTACAACTAACATGGGGAATTGAAAACTAATCAACCTCAAATCCAAGAATGTATGAATGCCCAGAATGGGAAAACCAGAGACACCAGCTGGCCAAGCAGGGAAACAATAGATTAGGCTGAGACTGATCCTGACAAAGACCAGAAAATTGAATGATAACAAGTACAGAACATTATAATTCAAATTGCTCTTTGCATGGACTGCTAGCTTCATCAGCTAATTAGCCCTTGATGGCGATCTACTGCTGAACGAATTCACTGTTGACTTTATGTGTGAGATGAGTAGACCAGACACTGTTTGACAGCCGTCCTTTCATTTAATTGTGCAATTCACTTTATTGTGGTGGTCTGTTTATATCGTAAACTGGGTGTCTGAGTGAACGGCTAATTTATTGGAAGGGGGTCTACATCCACAGCTGCAGCCATGGATATGGCATCATCTTTCATTCTTTTGAACAGATGAACAAATTAATTAATGAACGAATGAAGACACTGGAGAGAGATGTACCGTAACACATGATCTGTACTATGCAAAGCCTGTAGGCTGCCAGGATGGGGCAAGTACATGTAACAACCATTAATGTAATAAATACCGTTTTGGTAGTAGCTGCCAATAATGTAATGATTTTCCCCATTCTTAATGTAATGAAAGGTAATAATATAATGACTTACCAATAATGTAACAAAATCAAAACTTGATTACGAGTTATTACATTGAGTTTTATTACATTAATCCTTTCCTCTAATCAGAATCCCTTTCCCTGCATCATGTTACTGCACCCTCATCCCTGTCATTCAGCACGGAGGCCCCCCCTCTGCCAGTCCCACACACGCTGGGCCCCCGTGCTTGTCTTTGATCTCTGTTAGATTCAGGCCCAATTTAATGCTAGGGACAGCTGTGGAGCTGTGAGCCATTTGAAAGCTGTAGTGCATCAGTTCCATATCCTGCCAAACAGGATCTGACTACAAAGTGTACCTCAGTGTACTATACCTTTGCCTTATTGTATTGTCCATTCATCCACCCATCCATCTTCCAAAACTTCATCCAGTACAGGGTCCCAGGGAGTCTGGAGCTTGTCCCAGGCAGCCCAGGCCACAAGGCAGAGGGGACTGGGAAGCATGCCAGTCGCTCACTGGGCAGCCCTGCATTCTGCTGAAGCTTGCTGTATTGGAGTGTGCTGTATATCCCTGCTGTGTGGTACGACAGTCATATACACTGGCTGTGCATTCAGCTCTAATGTCATGCCTTTGCTTCCCAAAGCAGAGGTTTTGTGCAGACTATGATTCAGCAGTTAGCTCATCATACCACGAAGCACCCACGTCCAGTGCAGCTTCTGCGTCATCTCTGGACGTGGGAACTTGTGAAGTTTAGGTCCCTTCTGGGTCATGGGCAGCAGGTATCTGAGTGAGACTGAGGACACAGTGGCGTTACCTTCAGGCTCAGTGCCAGGCTGTGGGATGCTGGAGTCAGGAATGCAATATCAAATGCTGAAATAGCCAACGAAATCAATCAGCCCATTGCAGGTACAGGTAAGTATGCGGTTATAGGGAAATGTTAGCATAAGGTCCAAATATAAAATCTCTGTTGATGGAGCGATGTGCTCTACCAGTGCTGTGCAGCACTGCACTAATAAACAACTTAGTAACAAATATTCCTCCTGGGGCCAGAAAAGACACATCTTATCTTATCACATCTTTTCTTATAGTCTTGAGATAAGTTTTCCAGGTGACTGCTTATTCATACTTCTGTGATATTGTTAAAATCCAGAATAAGACGACTATTTGAAATAAATACTTAGCAAGTTGGGCTAGCAAGACATGAAAAGTTAAAGCCGGTATTAAAGATCCTTCATCGTTTAGGTTCTGCTGATGTATGATCCATAATCAACATAACAGCGGGATCCAGGGCCGGAAGACAGAAGACCTCAACTTCATCAAAGTGTGAGCGGGGGGCAAATTAAAAAATGTCTAAAAATAAGGCTCAGGTGTGTCACACCTCGAACGTCTGAGTCACCGATCACTTTACATCCGCAAATTAAAAATGGCACACGACCACACCGGTTCTCCTTCTCCACTGCCGCACCTGAAACCGCTGTGGATTCCAGAGACATCCGGCAGCTGTTGTGAAAATGACCTCGCAGCGTGTTAGACAAACTTCCCGCCGAAAAGCAAGAGCCGGGAACTGGGGTTCTCCGGGGATCCGGTGCAGTCCGCCACAGCAACAAGCCACTGGAGTTTCGAAAAGCACTGAAGCATGACACCTCTGGTAACGAGATGATTTGAAAGCCTCATTTTCAATATTAGCTCCATTTTAGTTAAAACGTTTAAAACCCAGTTGTCATCATCCAATCATAGAAAGAGAAGAATGTAGATCAAATACAAAACATAAAGTAGGAAGTAAATGTTATAAAAGTAATGACACTTCATTGATCCCTGTAGGGAAATGCTCTTCTCGCCCCCCCCCATCTCGCTCTCCATGACGCACATGAAGGTGAGACTGAGCTCTGCAGCAAAGAGGAGCCACCATAGCAGCACCCATGGAGCTGGGGGGGTTAGGGCCGGGCTGAAGGGCCCCCGCACATGTGACTATTCCGCCAAGGCCGGGGATCAAACCAGCGACCTTCTGATCACACGCACAGAGGCTTAACTCTCCAAGACAAATTCATATCGGAAAAAGTATGTCAATACGACAGCATGTCTTGATAAATTGGCAGGATTATGAACTTTTGACAGTAATTGCCTACAGCTCAAAGTTTTAGTGCTTCAAATCCCAAAACTTATAAGAAACCTGGGTAACACTTTCTATGAATGCTATTGTCATGCCCCGATCCTCTGCATGCAACGCCCCCGCTCAACCTTGTGTGGAATCCCCCCGTTTCCAGCTGTTCCTAGTGATGTTAATTACTGTGGTGTATTTAAGCCCTTGTCAGTGTGCCTTTCGTTATTCCGGTGTTTGTCCTCCTAAGTATGTTGATCCTAAATAAACCCTGTGTTCACTCAACTGCTCGACTCCTGTGCCCGTTTCCCCACTATGAGCATTTTTTAACACATTCATAACAGATTACAATGCATTCATAAAGCATTATAAACATGGCGATACATATTTATAAAAAGGTGCAATATTATAGCCATGTTCATTATGCTTATGAATTTGGTCCATCAGCCAATGTATTACAATGCATTACCATGGTCAGGATAAGGTAGGTATAATAAATAAGGATGTTCTGCTATGCATTATGAAAGTACCTATGGTGCATTATAGATGAGAGCTTCATTGGGACTTATGAAGTATTATAATCAACATTATAATGTCTTATGACTGTCAGTAGAAGACACTCTATTGCTTTATTAATTCTCATACTGACCATTATAATGCATTATGAAGCTGTCTATAATGCATTATAGGTGACAGCTTCAAGTAAATGTCAGTGAAATGCAGTGTTGTGGTTTTATGCATAAAGGAACCCACACTTTTCCAAGGTCACCCTTCATGCTTTGTGTGGAAACAACGTATGCGAGTCATGCTCAGAATACAGCATCTGCAGGACAGATAATCTCCCGTCCATCTCTGATCCATTACAGATCATTTATCATCAGAATCTCTTTTCCGTTTTTTCCTCTCCGACTCCACCCCACACCCTCAACCACCCCTCACATTCCCTTCAGAAGCATAAGTGCCCTGGCATGCAGTAATTGGACGCTGATGTGATAAGTACCCGCCCTAATCAGGCCGTTTTGGGCTTGCCCTTTTATTCCATCTCCTTTACGGGCTGCTGAATATGAGCCCTCATCCGAAGCATGCAAATAAAGCATGGGCGAGTTCATTTCCCCACGTAGCCCGCTAGAGATTCCAATTTTAAAAATAATAATTAAGCATAGTTTCCCATCACTAGAAGGATCTCAACCTGGGATCAAAGATGTCATGGCAGCAACCTCATGAAAGACATCACCGTCTGTTTACTGTTAAGAGCATCACACTACCGCCGCCCTGGTGTCCACCCCACAAATTACACACTTCAAACTGCAATAATATTAGAC
Organism: Brienomyrus brachyistius; assembly: GCF_023856365.1. Taxonomy (NCBI): domain Eukaryota; kingdom Metazoa; phylum Chordata; class Actinopteri; order Osteoglossiformes; family Mormyridae; genus Brienomyrus; species Brienomyrus brachyistius. The sequence goes on along the minus strand of NC_064557.1, from coordinate 4,690,643 downwards.
TTTTAAAGCGCCTATAAGCGATAAGCATTTTCTTAAATATATACAGAACTTGGATATGATGTGGCTTGAAAGGTCTGGCAGAGGATATACACGTGTAAAATATATATATATATATCTCCACACATCAATAATCAATGAGTGCTTTATAAGAGTTACGTAAAAATGGTGAATTAAATAAATATTGAAGGGTTGGTATGATGGTTCTAAGATTGCCCTTGAATACAAGACTTAATTCATGAACCTAGTACATGTATAATTTGCCTTGTATAATGCTTATGTTAAAATAGGTGAAACTGGCTGGTTAACGAAGCGTACAGCTGAACATAATGGCAAAACTGAAAGAAAAACAGACAAACGAAATATGAGGAAACCGCCTTTGCTGTCGGGTGCTGAAGCTTTACCAGCAACAACTGCTGCTGGCTGTTTGTTTCTTTGTTTGTAAGTTAGCACCTTTCTTTGTATAGCTATTCACAGATTGCAGAAGATCCCTCAATATAATACATTCATTGTAAACTCACAAAATATACAAAACCTGTACATACTGTATAAGGGATTATATTTACTTGAATACACATTGAGCACAAGCATAGATCATTTCTATTTTATATCCTCAAAAGCAAAATGCCCCAATGCAGTATATCCCAGTTCAATTGTGCTAAATTCTCACAGCATTTAAGTGTCTTTCATAAAACATCATTTATCAGGGTTGTGGTCTTTTATGGGTCCAAACTGCGGAGCTCAGATTGTCTGACGCGCTCTGCATTCCATGTGGACAGATGAGAGCTCGCAGTACTTCTGCATTTCTCCTCAAGACATGGCAGAGCCACCATCTCATTTCCGGAAGGTGCCTTTTCCGCAGCTCTCTCACATCTCATGACCTCCGTGGAAGGCAACTCAACGAGCCAATCAGTACCAGTGTTTCCATCACCCAGCCATCGCTGGACGTCCACAGAGACAAGTGATAGCTGTGTTTACAATAGCAAGAGCAAGAAGACCATGGGAGTATGGTCTTCTTTGACATTAATTACAGATTTTTGTTTCAAACAGAAGATTCATTACAGCAGTTAAAAGCTAAACAAGACATAATACCCAAAAATAAGCTTGATATTCTATGAAAATGGAGGGTACTGAGTATTATTACTATATTTATGTATAGAATTTTTGGATGAATGTTATGTACACAATACCACGGCTTTGGAAAGTACGATTGGTTATTGGTTTAGAGTTGTCATGTGGATGTTGCCATTATTTCCATGTAACTGTGCAGGTAGTACGTATCTCGGGGTCTTGTTCACAAGTGAGGGAAGGATGGAGTGGGAGATCGACAGGCGGATCGGTGCGGCATCAGCAGTGATGCGGGCGCTGCATCCGTCTGTCATGGTGAAGAGAGAGCTGAGCCAAAAGGCGAAGCTCTCGATTTACCAGTCGATCTACGTTCCTACCCTCACCTATGGTCATGAGCTATGGGTAGTGACCAAAAGAATGAGATCGCGGGTGCAAGCGGCCGAAATGAGTTTCCTCCGCAGGGTAGCTGGGCTCTCCCTTAGAGATAGGGTGAGGAGCTCAGTCATTTGGGAGAGACTCAGAGTAGAGCCACTGCTCCTCCGCATTGAGAGGAGCCAGATGAGGTGGCTCGGACATCTGCTTAGGATGCCTCCCTGGTGAGGTGCTCCGGACATGTCCCACTGGGAGGAGACCCTGGGGAAGACCCAGGACACGTTGGAGGGACTACGTCTCTCGGCTGGCCTGGGAACGCCTCGGGATTCCCCCGGAGGAGCTGGATGAAGCAGCCAGGGAGAGGGAAGTCTGGGTTTCCCTGCTGAGACTGCTGCCCCCGTGACCCGACCTCGGATAAGCGGAAGATGATGGATGGATGGATGGATGGACTAATACTGAATGATCTATCATTAGGCACTTTCCTGAAACAACGAACTAATAAATTACAGAGTAACAAAAAGAGATCTTATCAATTAAGTACAGTAGTAATAATTAGTATGTCTGCACAGTGTATTCTAACACATGGCCAGAATCAAGGAAGAAAAGCAAGACCTGGACACGCAGGCTGCTTTCATTCATCGGCAAAAATTCTATGCTTCCTGCATTTATTCCACAAAAAAACAAATCCAGAATATGAAATGTAGGGTCAAGGCGCCTCGACCAGTTTATCGCTTCCCACGTCTCTCTTCCTCTCTGCCTCCACACTCGGCGGACCTTTTATCTTTGTTTGGGCTTGTCAACAAGACTAGATACAAGATGACCTTTCGCCTCGGCATGAAGCGGCACAGACAATGAAGGATCAGACGGATGCGGCCAGCTTGCCTTTAGCACAAAGACTGGGTATCGAGAAGGTCACCATGGAGACACGGTGTTCCGGAAACGTCCGTCTATGAGGAATGCATGACGACAATGTTATAGTGTCGACTTTTGCTTTTTGTAACATTTAAATTAATGAACGAGTGCTCATCTGTAATCCGGAAAAGCTACACAATCTTCAGTTTGCTCAAATGGAAGCTATCAGATTCGTACAGGGGTAGTGTTTACAAACATGGCCTTATCATAATCCGGCATTGTTTATGGACTAATCAGAGATAATGGCACCTCTCTGGAATGGTCTCAGTCACGTGAGGACCTCGCCTTCTAAGAGATTCTGGGTTAGACCGCGCACTCGGCTCAAATTACAGTTATTTGAGGCAACAAAGAATGCAATTATCTCCATACACCCTGGGCTTCGAGAATCACCTGGTCTGGCTTGTCATCTATAATTTGAAAATGCAATTATCAGCAGAAAAGCAAGAGTTGTGATATTTACCTCGAGTGCTGTTTTCCCAAAATTTGATCATTGTGGCTGATCTACAGCCTCCTACCATTTCAGCATTCAAAATGGTGAAATATTTGAATCAGGTGAGAACCAAGATCACTGAGAAAACTGAAGAGAGCAAACCAAAAACTCAGAGCTTAGGAAGCAGACGTGTCTAAACCCGAGCCTCTTATACTTATTAAAGAAGTATTTCATTAGGTACAGGGTTAATTTCATGCATAGCAAATACCCTATAAGTTTGGGATACAAGTTCAAGGTACATTCATATTGTCCTGGGAGGTAGTGATAATGAAAGCCATTACAGTACAAATAATATAATATATAATATAATATGTAAATATACTATCGGGAGAAGCTCTAGGCTCTCGTCGTGAGCAGTTAGGGAAGATGGATGGTTAAATCTGTAAAAAACAGGTTAAGGACTGTTCCGTTACTTGAAATATGTATTGTGTAATGTTTAAGTCGGTTTGATATTTTCTCGTGACTCGCCGAGTTCCTTTGAGCGTTCGCCTACCTGCTTGCGTATTCATCACGTGGCCGCACTTGCGCATTGGAGCTGGTAGTGGAAGAGCTGCACAGGCACTGTTGAATGTGCTCTTATTACAGCATCTGCAAGCATCAAGGAAGTTGTAACTGCTCACCTCCTGGTAAATATTTAGCCAGTTATTCCCCCATACAGAATGCAGTTGAATTGAAAGCAGCACAGTGTCATGTCCTAAACATTTCACATAATATGGCAGGTGGGGTGGGGGGGGCAGTATGACTAATGCAGTGACATTCACAAATTGTTGGGACTTCTGCTCCATGTGACGGTTTAGTCACGCCTGGCTTTGTTCCCACTCCACATTTTTCCAGATGGCACTCAATGGGACTCTCTCAATGCTAATTGCACTCAGCTCTTGGTACTGATGAAGCCGCACGGCCCACAAACTCAGCGGGCCACTGGATGAGGAACGGAATGGGGTGCTGGACGGCGTGCTCAGTGGGATGTGGGATGGGGTGCTGGACGGGATGCAGGATGGGGCACTGGGCGAGATGTGGGATGGGGAACAGAATGGGATGCAGGATGGGGCACTGGATGGCACTGGATGGGATATGGGATGGGGAATAGTACGGGACACTTGATGGGATGTGGGATGGGGAACAGGATGTGGAATGGGACAGGGCACTGGATGAGTGTTGGGATGGGGTGCTCAATGGGATGTGGGACAGGGTGCTGGACAGGATGCAGGACGGGTTCTGTATAGGGAACAGGATGTGGAATGGGACGGGGCACTGAATGGGATGTGGGATGGGGAACGAGATGTGGAATGGGGAATGGGACAGGGCACTGGATTAGAGTTGGGATGGGGTGCTCAATGGGATGTGGGACAGGGTGCTGGACAGGATGCAGGACGGGTTCTGTATAGGGAATGGGATGTGGTATGGGACAGGATCCAGGATGGGATATAGCTGGAATGCAGGATGGGGCACTGGACAGGATATTGGATGGGGAACAGGATGAGAAACTGAACAGGATGTGGAACGGGATGGGATGTGGGACAGGGAACAGGATGGGGCACTGAACGGGATGTGGGGTGGGGAACGGGATGTGGGATGGGGAACGGGACGTGGGATGGGGCATGGGACAGGGAACAGGATGTGGGAAGGGGAACGGGATGTGGGAAGGGGAACGGGACGGGGCGTGGGACATACGTGGGATGGGATGCAGGAAGGGGGGCGGGATGGGATGCAGAACGGGATGAGGGACAGGGCACTGGACCTGGACATGGGCAGGATGCGGGAAAAGGTGCTGGATGGGGCATGGGATGGGGTTTTTGGACAAGGAGCTGGATGGGGAGCAGGGCAAGAAAAAAAATCCTAATTTTCATTCTGGATAAATAAAGTAAGTATCTATCTATCTATCTATCTATCTATCTATCTATCTATCTATGTGGGATGAGCTGCTGGACAGTGTTTGAACAGGGTGCTGGACGGGCCGAGGGGGTGCGCTTCGTAATTCAGGCACGTTGTGACAGGAAATCTAAAGTGCTATTGTCAATGTACGTACCATGACAAAAGATCTCTGGGTAAATTTAATGAGTCCTTAATACCACGTTTGTGTTTGGAGCTGCTGGGATGACAGTGTTCGAAAGCAGAAAGGCTTTATTAAGAAAATAACTGGATTTGATGTTTTGCATCATAAATGAACAAAAGAGAAGAGAAGCAATAAACAAAAGCTGGAAAACAAAAGCAGTAGCGGTCTTCCTCCACGCTCCCCCACCGAGTCGCCCGACTCCGCTCATTTGGCCCTCCTCACCCCCGAGAGGCTGAACAGCTTTCATTAATCAACTTCCATGCCACTGACAATAATTCCACAATCGCACTGATATGCCCGACAAAACCAGACTGGAACTGAACTAGACAACCTTAACAGACTGGCACAGTAGTCATTCTGTACATCACTTAACAAATTGGAAAGGAGAAAGGTTGCTATGGTAACCAAACTTAGTGGTCAAACAATCATGGCTCCTGCATGACAATAAGCAGTTCCTTAGGCAGTTTTTTCTCCTTCATTATATATACTTACAACCTTCTCTCTAGCGACCACATGAGCCGACGCAGTTCCGCTTACTGTCTGCACACCATCCACCCTGGCCATCCACCCTGGCCATCCACCCTGGCCATCCACCCTGGCCATCATGACTGAAAATGTGGCTTCTGTTATAGCAGTACATAATTGACCAGGTTACTATCTGAAGTAATAAATAACCCCATTATGGAGGCAGCGGCAGCTTTGCCGTTTCTGGGCCCCGAATCAAAAATCACTTTGCAGCTCCCTTCGCCCCTCAGGTGTTTAAAAAAAACCATATAAATTACTAGCAAGTAAATTCAGAAGATCATAACTAGCTAGCTGGCTAGCAGAACCTGCTGCTTCAACATCTCCAATATAACATGAATGTGTTTAATAATTGGTGTAGTGACTGTTCGTGGCCAACAGGGGGCACCACAAACCTCGGTGACACCTAGCAAAAGTGTAGCTTTAGTGGTTGCAAACACCACTGCTGTATAACGGGAGATGTCAACTACAAAATGCTTCCTGAATTAACTGATTTGACTTGGTAGGACCAAGCCAGCATCAAAATTGCTGTGACCTTCCATAGTACAGCTTATGTAGTCATGGAGGTTGCAAACAGGAAGTGAGGCAAGAGAAGGTGCTATCAGGTTGTATTTATTCTCGTGGCAGAAGCCATAGAGCGGAGAAGCTGATTGGGTAGCTAGGCTTTCCCATTAAAGAGCCAAGCTTCATCAGTGACATTGGAGTCAAGTTGCTTACTTTGGATGGATAACTGTGCCTTTTACAGGATAGTTAATCATCCAGTAAGTGTGCAAGCCACAGGGCACAGTTACACAATGATATTAATTTTGCAAAGACCAATATTTTAACATTAAAGTGTAATCTGAAAAAAAAAATGTATAGCTGATAAAGTATAACCACTTTAGCTTTGTGCAGCCCCTCAACTCTGAAATGACAGAAAAAAGTACAAATTTATAATTATATAGATAAAAGAATGAAAAGAGTTCAGCTGCTAGAGCTTGCTAAAAGAAATGATAATGTACAGGTATACTTTATATAATTAAAAATGTGCATAACATGCAAGATGAAGGATACCTTCTAGACTGTTACAAGAAAAAACTGCACATGAATTTGTAGCTACAATTACAACAGAAAGAAACCTTAAACTTGCATTACAAACCCCATTGTATTTCTGAAATGTGAACAAGGTTAAAGTCACAGAAGATGGCGTGAAGGGGATCAGTGAGCTCAGCCAAGCAGCTCCATTCACATTCCTCAGACATCTTAATAGTTTCTGCTATACTGCAATGGTCAGGGGTGCTTTTGTTTAAACATTCATTACTACATGTGGTACCTCTGTCAGATTCATGGATATTTCAGAAGCGCACGAGAAAGACACTAGTAAGATATTGAAAAGAAACCTCACCAGCAAAGATTTCAGATAAAGAGAACTAATCCACTTTGATTAAATAGTAAGTCAATGTAAAAAAAATAGCTTCACATAGGAAGATGAATGAATGTAACATTTATACTGCACTTTTCAAAACACCCAAAGAGCTTTAGAGACCCAATGGGGAGCCACTTTACCACTGTATAGCCCCCACCTGGATGATGCGCCGGCAGCCATTCATTCTGGTCCAGTACGCTCTCCACACAGTAGCTAAGGTGGTGGTGAATTCCAGTTGGAATTCATCAAATAGATACAGGGACGATTAGGAGGCCATGCCAGTGGGCATCAGGGCATCACTGGATCCCTGAGAGGCAGGACCTTGGTTTGATGTCCCATCCAAAGGACGGTACCATTGTTACATCACAGTGTCCCTGTCACTGCACTGGGGCACTGGGATCCACACAGACCACAGGATGGACTAACCTGTTGGCCACAGTGTCCCTGTCACTGCACTGGGATCCACACAGACCACAGGATGGACTAACCTGTTGGCCACAGTGTCCCTGTCACTGCACTGGGGCACTGGGATCCACACAGACCACAGGATGGACTAACCGGTTGGCCACACCAACACCTCTTCCAGCAGTAACCCAGATTTCCTAGTTGGTCTCCCAGCCAAGTACTGGCCAGGCCCAAACCCGCTTAGCTTCAGGTGGGTTACCTGGTCTGAACCGCAGATGATATGGCTGCTGAAAATACACTCTATACTGTACTAGTATTTCCCAATCTGGTCTTTGGGGACCCAAGACAGTACACATTTTTGCTCCCTCCTATCTCCTTAAGCTGGGAGAGAGTGAAAAATGTGGTCTGTCTGGCAGGGAGCTCAGAGAGAGCAAAATTGTGGATCCCTGTGGGTCCCTGAGGACCGGATTAAGAAACACTACTCTATATGCTGTGGATTTAAAATAACAGAGGAGACATAATGATAACACATTTTCTTTTGTGACTACTTTCCTAGAAAAAAAACCTGTTTTATAAAATTACCAGTTAATCCGTCAGCAGAATTTATCACACAGGACACCTTCTAACCTTCTTGCTAGCAAATGTGAGCTGTTTGTGACAGATGTTTATGTTCACTAAAATCCTGTAGGACAAGAGAGAAATAATTCAGCTGGGTAAAGTAAACAGAGGTGGAATGATGCAAACCGGACTTGCATGGCGAGAGCGGAGCATGAAACATTCTTACTTAGAAGTTACAAGAGGCAATTATGTCCATAGAAATTAAGGCAAAAATAGACTTTCTAGGCAGGTAGAAAACTAAAGAATAGTCTTGGCCATTAATAACTGAGTGAAACTAGCAAAACTTTGAAATGAATTTTAAAGGTACATTTTCTGTACACTGACATTGGCAATCCATTCATCTGGAGCCCAAGGGAAGCTTCAGTACTTCATGCTGAGCTTCTGAACCAGTGACGGAGTGCAAATCGCTAGACTGCTAATGGTGAATCCCTCTGAGAGACAACGCTAATGAGAGAATAAGCAAATAAACTGAAACAAGAAATACAGTGAAAAATGGAGAACGTCTCTGGGAAATGGATTTTCACACTCTTCTCTCTGAATGGATATTCACTCAGACTAGTGTGAATATTCCCTGACCAAGAAAAGATAGCATTGGCCTTTAACAGTTCTGCCATGTGACGAGACATAGCTACCATTAGCCCAGACAAGACTTGCCCAGGAGTTACATGTGCTTAGATATCAAGAAGGATTTTCAGCTTCAGAGAAACAGCCAAAGTTCCTCCCAATCTGACAGGCTTCAAACGACGGCCACAAACCTGATCTCTGACTCAAAAGTGAGACATCAGAAGGATATTTCTGCCATTACAACTTTTTTTTTTAAGCCTGAACCATATGAAAGCGATTGGAGGAAAGCCTGTTCCATTACGCACTGGGTATCTCAGTTCTGCTTCCTCACTGAGATTTTTCTTCATTTTCTATGATATTGGGGAGTGAAAGAGGGACCCGCAGTTTTGCTACAAACTTTGTTCATTTTCAAAGGCATTTATCAGACTGCCGGCATTTAGCACCAGGCTGGATGAAGATGAATCCCGTTGTGTACAGTGGCAAACTTACCAAAGATTAATTGATGACAAATGTAGCAGGGAAACAAGCTTGTCAGGCTTGAGGCACACAAATGTAAGCTCCCTTCTCTCTCGCTTTACTGGAAACTTCTATAGTTGTAGGAACATTGACCAGTAAATATGAGAACTAATGGCATTATGGCATTAACCTCCAGGATGGTGATATTTGATAAAAAAACACAACAATTAGAATCTTTTGTGCATAAAGGCCATAAATATACTCAAATGAACTGTCCATTACTCCCCTGTCATCTGTCATTTAGGGACAGACACACATATAAGGACGACATGGAGGAATTCAAACAGAAAAAAAAGTAAACACACAAGGACAGCTTTTTCATGTTGCTTGGAAATTGCTCAACTTCTGTGTTAATGAGGGTTATCGGCTGGTGCTTCTGTGTGGCCCAAGCAAGCAGATAAACAACAAGATGGAAAAAAGTACAAATGAATCCGTTTCAAGCCATCACTAATCTCGAATTTTTCATATTTTTCTTCGGAATTCATGGCAGGGACTTGGCACTAGTGGTGCACCGATGTGTAAATTTTGTCCAATACTTATGTCTCATGTTAACGTTTGACGTATCCACAAATCTGCAGTGGAACTGATACCTGTCACGTTGTTTCTTGAGATCTTGCCAAAGTGTGTAGCAACTACACCATATAAAGCAGGCTATGAGAAGTCAGTGAAGTGGTGAATGTCGACAAAATCCTTTGTCCTGCACTATGGAAAATGGATGACCATCCAGTGTAATATCTCCATTATTTTAGCAATTTTGCAATTAGCTCTGCTGCCGCTAATTTTGAATATTGAGCAAATAACTCTGAATATTGACTAAAGTCTAAATATCGGCTGACAATATTGAGCAAGACTGACACATCGGACTGACGCCGACGTCTTTATTTATAACAAACATTGGCTGGTGTGTCACAATATGTTAACTGATACATCATGCATCTATAGTAGGCGCCATTACTAGTGCCGATAAAAATGGTTTGGGTCATGGAGGGTAGCTGGGAAAATGCAGGCGCATAATGAACGTCCAATTAACATTTCACACAATATTTAGCAGGTGTTCCGTGTTCGGTCAGCTCTCAGACATCTGCGGTGCTTGCCTGAGAGGGCCGACAGCCTTTAGAATGGTCGTCTTCTCCACCCACACTCACCCTAACTCAGTTACTGTCTTTACTCCTCACGCTGATGCAAACAGGCAGTTTGATGGAAGGCATTTTTACAGTTTCGCAGGGGCGCGGTGTCGCTACAGCCGTATTAATGGGCAGCCGGGGAGGAGGGCAGCCCCTCATCTTGCCAGAAATGTCCACGACGACACGACGGATACCAGGCACCCGCACAAAGAATGAGGTGAGGAAGAGTTTCCGTAAAACAGAAAGGTTCATCCCCCAGACGCGCAACATGCCTGCTTGGCAACGGCAAGCAAAATTGTATTGTGGGTTTCCAAGTAGACTGGCCCCCCACCCATAAAGACAGACAGGATAAACAACCCCCCCCCCCCCCCCCCACACACACACACACACACACACACACACACACACACACACACACACACACACACTAATTATGTGATCCGTGCTGTCACAACAGACTGCATTCTGTCCAAAGACTTGCTCAAACCCTCTAGCTACAGAGACAACAGTGTATAATAGCAGGCTAATGCTTTAGCTCATCAAAAAAATATTCCCGTTTTGTTTGATATCGCCTCCCCCCCCCCCCCCCCCCCCCATGCTCCCTCCTGCCCAGAGGCTCTCAATGCAGAAAATCACACGACACAATGTCACCTTATAAAACAAAGTCCTTCCCCACATATATTGACCAGAGACGGACTAATAATTGAGAAATATAGCACAAAGGTAGGAGCCATTCTATGTTCAATCTTCTAGCCAACAGACTTTTGTATCTTAACTGTTATGCCACCTTCTGGTTGACAGAGAAACATCCATCATCGTGATGCCAGATTCAGTCCCTCAAGCTCTGAATGAGGCAGCAGCACAGGCCACTGTGCAGTGAAATCTACCGGTTTATCATTCTGTTACTCGGTGAGAAGAATAACATCATCCTCACCATAACTTTCAGATCAACTCATTTACCAGGGTGGTTGTGAATTTGACTCGCCAACTGCATTCCACAGAATGGACGAACACCCAAAAGTCCCAAAAGGGAGCTTTTACATTTACAAAATGCAGAAAGTGCTGAAATATCTCTGACGTCAAGTCAGACATGAATAATCTAGGTTTCTTTGGCGGTAAAGACTCTAACAGATCATGATCTCACTATTTACAGGTTTTCTGTCAATGCAACCGATGTGAAAATAGTTATAATGGCGCAGTGTATTAACCCAGAAATGGTAAACTCCAGTGGAATACGGACAAATCAGGTATAAAAATAACAGTCACTATCCACTTTGGACAAGTACAAGGAGTCGTAGTTTTACTGTTAAAAAAAAAAAAACACCCGCTCTGACTCACTTTATTTTTACTATTTTTTGGAGGTAGATTTAAATAATATCATTTTAAACCCTATTAATGAAGTCCCCATAATGACCTTAAGAAAAACAGTCACCTTAAGCAGTTCTGCCCTGCAGATCCTCAGTATTGTACATCAGCCACTGGAGCGACTCTGCTTACCTGACTGGAGGTGACCAAAAAGTGCCGGTCTAAGCCAGAAGAGGGCGTACTGATTACAGTGCTGAGGCTCTGGTCGTAGCTGTCGCGGATGCAAGCTCCGGGATAGCCGACGGTGTGTGTCACGCAAAGGCTCGGCGAACAGGCGATCGTGTGGGCGGTTGGCCAGAAACCAGGCAGACCAGGCAGGATCGGGGAAATCGGGGGTTTATTTGGGGAAAGGAACACGGGGAACATGCAAAGGCTAGGGCAGACAAACACCACGCACATGAATCACGTAATGACGGACCAGGGTAACCAGAAGGACCAGGACTTAAATAGGACATGACAGGATCAAAGTAATTGGACAATGCTGGAGACGATCAGGGAAGCACACGTGGGTAAGCAGGGGGCGTGGCACACACGAGGAGCGGACGAATCGGGCATGACAGTGTGTAGTTTGTTTAGGAATTACTTATTTATTAATTGATGGATAAGTAAAATGAAAGTTCTAAACCTCTCTGGGGAGGCGCTTCTGCCAAGAGACGAAACGTCCGATAGCCCTTCCAGCATGTTAAACGACGGGACAGTTTCTAGGCGGTAGCTCTGCACTTATGGCACATTTTTCCAACTTAAAATATTTATACAAAAGACACAGTTATGCAAAAAATAAAACATGCAACAGCAAAGCTGACACGTGGTTTGCGTGGCGTACCCGAGGTGAGAAGATCGTCCCTGGAGCCTCACAGCCCAGCCGGTTAGTAACACGCGTCCGCGGAGCGAAGCACGTCAAACGGCCACCTGCATTTACATTGGGGGGGGGGGGGGAATCCCAACCTGCTACCTCTAACCCTGAAACAACCGTGTGTAAGTATTCAGCCCCAGACCCACCTCAAACCACAATTTACATAATTTTATTTTATTTCATGTCAAGTGGGCTTTCCCGTTTTACCGTCCATATGCATTTATACAGTGACACAGAGTAACGCCGCCCCAGGAACATATAGCTTAAGGAAATATAGTAGTTTGTGTCAATAGGTTTTAGGTTTTAACTTAAACTCAAGTTGTTGTAAGTATGAGTCACATCCAGTGTCTTCTTGGTACTAATGTCTAGTCAGTGAAATTAACTGGCATTTTTTTCCCTTACATGAGTCAAAGTGACAGTACAAATGACACTGTGGTACTTATACTCGCTGCAGGGGCCCAAACTAAAGTCACCTGCAGAGAAGCCTGCATTATGACATGACGCTCCGTCAGATAGTAAAGGCGTCATGCATTTTAATACTGCCTTTGCTAATATAATTAGCTGTTATTCCTGCCACATGCCCAGCACATACTTCTACGTCCAATAATAATGATGCACGCTTTAAAAACACACATGCTTCGATGGCATCAGCTTAAACGTCATTTTAATCCACTTTGGCTAAATTTATGAGTAATTGCCTTAATGAAATGCCCAGAAAAAAAAGCTTCTAAAATGCCAGTAAAAAGCCTAGCCGTCCACATGAGGAACAAACAAATGCAGTTATTCTAGGTAGGGTACTGTGGATGAAAGAGCCAACGTGGAGGAATAAATTAAAATAGATGATAAATAAATGATCAAAGAGCAACAGCGGAGAGATCATGACTCCCCCCCCCCCCCCCAGCTCAATATCAGTTGACGTCATACACGGAGATTCTTGGGCCAGTGAAACTCGCTTCTGCCTAAAGAGGCGGCTTTGTTCATTTCTGCCGCACCGCCCCCTGCTGGTGTCGGCAGGAACTTTTCCCCGATTCTCACGTGGACATTAGGTTGCTGTAGTCTTTCTCAAGCCGGTGCACATGCACTACCTCTGAGGCCATGACCCTTAGATTATAAAAGTGCTCCATCTACCCCAGCGTCCTTCGTTATGGAACATCATGAAACTTTCCTCCTGGGCCTCGCTGACTCGGTACTTTCCTGATGATTGCTTTCCATTAACGTGAAACGGAAGAATGGATCCATTACGCTTCAGATCTATACAACCATCATATTTTATAGATTCCTAAATGATGTTTATTTCTTTAAATGTTGCGATTTGAAGTCCGTAAGCATCAGTCACTTTCATTTTCTCTAATTTGCTGTCAAGCAGTTTTCCTTAGTATCCTGTGATGGGAACGCGTTTGTTACACAGACATCGAAACGCGTAAATGTAAAAGAACGTATAAGAACGCATGAAAACGCCGCATTTCTGTTTTCTCAAAGAAGCTCTTATTCCGTAGCACGTCTTCGGCATTAGATTATACTTATTCATTGCTTATACATGGATCAATGCTCAGTGACGGTAGTACTTCTTCCTGTACCTTTTCCATTATAATATGTCTTTTGTGCAGTTAAATTCCTAATCTGTCGAATAGCATAACCGGTGCTTTTTGATAAACGTCAATCCCGATATTATTCTAATCTGATATTATTCTAATTCAGCCCGTGGTGCAATTTCTTTGATGCATTACGGTAATTCACAACCTCGTAATGTATGCATTATCTTCTTTTTTTTAAAGCCCTTAAGAAAATTGTATTGTATTCTGTTGCATTACAATGAAGTTGATCTCTTAGGATCTGACATCACATTAAAAAAAGCTTTTTTCCCCCAATTTCTATTAAAAAGAGGTTAATGTGACATTTCATGATATTCTAAGGAAACAACTTGGTCTGAATTAATCTGCACAGTTTAATAGTCATGGAAAAATTCAGCTGCATTTACAAAGAATCAGTGGATTCAGAACAGAACACAGCAACCTTAATAATTGTGCCCAGCCTATAGTGTATATAAGTCCACTGACACCCCCCCCCCCTTGTGTGTGTGTGTGTGTGTGTGTGTGTGTGTGTGTGTGTGTGTGTGTGTGTGTGTGTATATATATATATATATATATATATATATATATATAGAGAGAGAGAGAGAGAGAGAGAGAGAGTTAATAATTTTACAGTAAATTGTTGTACCGTTTCAGGGACTGGGGGCTGAAGAGAGCCCCCTGCAAAGTGTAACCTGAACAGGTTAATCGCCACTGCAGATACCACAATATTAAAGCGTAAAAGCAGACACTCATGCAAAGGGCAAAACAAACAATACAAAAGACAAACGGTCCTGTTGTAGGCAGTTCCTCACTTATGCTACGTCTCCGTGACCGACACATGTTGGATAAAAGCAGAGCTCCACTCTACGCTGCACTAATCGGTCCCTGGGTGTGAATGACCCGACAGGCCCAAACAAACCAAAGCACTCACAAGCTCCAGTGCTTCTCCGACAAATTTTATTTACGAGTTTAATCTTGTTCCGCACGGTAGTAATAAGTGTGGGATAGAAGTCGCGGCTCAGCCTTTACGAGAGATGAGTCTGCTATTTGGTGTCAGTGACTGCAAAAATGTCGAGTCTCCATTGTGTACGGAACTAAACCAAGAATTCATACAGTGTCATGATTTTACATACATCCTTCATACATAAAAATTCCACCATAAAATCATATGCAGTTATTATAATATGCAGATATGGGCAGAGTTAGCAGAGTGAATCCTGCCTCTGGATCATTGTGGGGGGGGTTTGCATGTCCTCCGCCTGTTCGTACCCTTGGTGCAGATTCCAGAGACACATGCTGAATTGGTCTCTGCATTGCCCATATTGTGTGAGAGTGTGTCCTACAGTGAGCTGCTGTTCTGTCCACAGTGTCCCCTGGATTTGGTCCATTGTCCCTTTGTTACTTTGGGCTCACTGTCCAGCAGCTATGAACGATGGATGGATATATTAATTAGCGATCTACTGTTAAAATCCAAGCTAATCGACCTGAAATTAGTAAAGAAAGTTTCAGAATGACAGAACCATTCTGAGCCAAGTGCTGCTTGACCGTGATCATATTGCAGAATAATGCATTATTTTTGAGAATCATGAATGATAGTATTTCCTCACGCTTGTTTGTTTGAAAAAAGTTGGAAGGGCTTAACTCCTAATTCTCTGCTCTCCCGAGACTTCAAGGAGGGATTTGCACCATGTAAACCATCTAAATGCTAATTCTCTTTGGCATTTGTTACTAATTAACGCTGGTGTGATTAAGATCAATCAGGCTGATCTCAGCATTTTCTGGACTTTGTCCCGAAAGGCCATCGGTTCCCAGAAGTGCTCATCTTCACAGCTGAACTCTGGAGAATTAATAGCATTATTTATTTTTGGTTTCTTCACATGATTCCTTAATGAAAAAGGCTTCCAGGGAACAACAAGTTAGGGGCCTCAGCCGGTAGTTTAAGTGATTAAGTTGTGTGTGTCCCCCGCCCCCCCAATCTCAAACTCTCTCCTCTGCCATTGCTGCTGGCCGTGACAGACATCAGCTTGAGGACTCCCTCCTCTCTAACAGGTGTAGAGGTTACGATGAGACACTGAGGTTTTCGGAGTAAGGAATGGTGAGGAATGTGTCTGTGTGTGCAAGTGTCTGTGTAACCAAATGTCCCCATAATGTTAACAAAATAACAAAACTAAACAACAAAAAACTGTTATTTCAACATTGTGGGGACCTTTTTTTTGGTCCTCACAAGGGGAAAATCAATTTTATAAAAATACGTCAAAAAAAAACTAAAAATGCTAAAAGTCTTGTATTCTGTTTGGTTACTTTAGGTTAAGGTTAGGGCTGGGTGGGGGTTAAGGCTGTCATTGCTGGGGTTAGGGTTATGCCCATAGACATGAATGGATGTGTGTGTGTGTGTTTGTTTGTTTGTTTTAAAAGTAATATGAATAGAATGTCCTGCAACAATACTCTTTACTAATTTATTTAGTTATATCTTTCACTTCCAAGTCTCCAAAGCTTAGATGAAAGGCGAATCTAGGTGACCTTTCCGCTAAAAGGTCATTACTGTTGCTCTGAGTAATATGTTTGCTTATGACAAACATGCAACCTTTGAAAACTCTTAGCACGGCTGTTGGCTTGCCGTCCGCTCCCCTCTCCCAGGACACAGCGAGATGAAATGGGGATGCACTCGTGCACGTCACTGCGATCTGTGGGTGAACCAGACCACAAGTCACTTTTGCAACCCGGCCGTTACTATGTTCAGCCATGTTGTGACCAGACTTTCTCACACCGATAAACGACAGCTCTTCACTGCTGGCACGAGTCTTCAGAATTAAATCTTATGAACCTTAGAAATATCAAACCTGGACAAACGATACAACCTCAGCATATTGATTTTGATAATATTACAAGGAAGTGATTCCAAAAGCCAGGCACTGCAGTCCAAAGTCGCAGCAAAAAACCTAAAGTATGTCCTGCTACAGTCTTCCAGTCGTGTGGGTTGTACGTTCTCTCTATTTATGCATGCTTACAGGAGCAGAAACCAAAATAATACACACAGCTCATTCAGGCGCTCATTAAAATATTCATACATAGAATAACTGAGTGGTTAATGGGGGAATGCTGTGATTTACTTTCATACTGCACTGAATGTTGTCAAATATATTCATCCCATCTTTGCATTTCAAAATCCACAATATTAGCAGTTTATTTATGCTCATAAATCATTTATTAAGAATGAAGCATTTGACTAAAAAAGTATTATAATAATAATAATAATAATAATTATTATAAATTTTATTTGTAATGCCCTTTACATCACAAGATCTCAAAGGGCTACAAGTTAAAATGAATATATAGTATATTATATTTATTATATAGTATATTATATATATAGTACATTAGTTATGAGGTTCTTCTGGTTTTTGACAGCAGTGGATTGTTCCCTTAATAATGCAGTTAAAAATGTACATCCTCGCCTTTTATAAACATGTGATCAATAATTCGCTGGCGCTGTTAAAAAGGACGGGGCATCCTGATCTCCAAGTCCATCTGTTTTCTTCGATTTCGTGTCATCTCCTGTGGCCTGCCAGTAGGTTTAATTGGTTCAGGCCTGAGATGTGGGCAGGTCCGTGGGCTGGTAAGGAGGGGTGCGCTGTGATGAAGAGAGCACGCCGTTCCGAGAGACTAATTCTCCTTCCAGGCTTCAGCCCACAGCACTAGCCCTTTGTGGCGGGGAGTCAACCCATGAAATATTCATGTGCTTATTGGCTGTGTCTTTCATCTAAACCAACCCCCCCCCCCACACTCACCCGACTACAGTCACTCCCGGTCATGGGAGCCTGAGGACCTCGCCTCCGGCTGAACACCCCTGGTACTAAACATCCCCGGTGCTGAACGTGGCTCGTGTCTTGGTACATATGGGACAGCGATGTGAGGCAGGGAAGTTAAGGAAGCGTTTTAGCTGTGCTATCTACACCCGTGATGTGAGGCAGGGAAGTTAAGTAAGCATCTTAGCTGTACAATCTACACCCGTGATGTGAGGCAGGGAAGTTAAGTAAGCATCTTAGCTGTGCCATCTACACCCACGATGTGAGGCAGGGATGTTAAGTAAGCATCTTAGCTGTGCCATCTACACCCACGATGTGAGGCAGGGAAGTTAAGTAAGCATCTTAGCTGTGCCATCTACACCCACAATGTGAGGCAGGGAAGTTAAGTAAGCATCTTAGCTGTGCCATCTACACCCACTATGTGAGGCAGGGATGTTACGTAAGCGTCTTAGCTGTGCCATCTACACCTACGATGTGAAGCAGGGAAGTTAAGTGTCTTAGCTGTGCTATCTACACCCACGATGTGAGGCAGGGATGTTAAGTAAGCATCTTAGCTGTGCCATCTACACCCACGATGTGAGGCAGGGATGTTACGTAAGCATCTTAGCTGTGCCATCTACACCTACGATGTGAAGCAGGGAAGTTAAGTGTCTTAGCTGTGCTATCTACACCCACGATGTGAGGCAGGGATGTTAAGTAAGCATCTTAGCTGTGCCATCTACACCTACGATGTGAAGCAGGGAAGTTAAGTGTCTTAGCTGTGCTATCTACATCTACAATGTGAGGCAGGGAAGTTAAGTAAGCATCTTAGCTGTGCCATCTACACCCACGATGTGAGGCAGGGATGTTAAGTAAGCATCTTAGCTGTGCCATCTACACCTACAATGTGAGGCAGGGAAGTTAAGTAAGCGTCTTAGCTGTGCCATCTACACCCACGAGGTGAGGCAGGGATGTTAAGTAAGCGTCTTAGCTGTGCCATCTACACCTACAATGTGAGGCAGGGATGTTAAGTAAGCATCTTTGCTGTACCATCTACACCCGTGATGTGAGGCAGGAATGTTAAGTAAGCATCTTAGCTGTGCCATCTACACCCACGATGTGGGGCAGGGATGTTAAGTAAGCATCTTAGCTGTGCCATCTACACCCACGATGTGGGGCAGGGATGTTAAGTTAGCGTCTTTGCTGTGCCATCTACACCCGCGGTATGCAGACAGGAGTTACTGTCATTAACAAAAACTTAACTAAGATATTTTTGTAAATTAAAAACGTACGAAAAATAAAATACTATATCTAAACAAAAAACTATGAATAGTGCTTCCTGAAATAAAATTAAAACAAACATCAAAGACTTTACTATTTTTAATACTAATTTAGCTAGAGTAATGATTTGTTTTTCTTTATTGACCATTAATAGTCCCTGGAACATATTTTGCTCATTTTAAAATATAATTATGCAATGTGTATTCAGGTAGGATTCTCTAAAGATAAGACACATAAAATAGTTATAAATCTAGTCATAGAAATGTAACTACTAAAACTACATATAAATATATCTTTCAATGAAAAACTAATAAAAATCAATAAAATCACAATAAAAAAAAAAACTGCTAAAACTAAACCAGATTTCAGATGAAAAGTGAAAGTAATATAGCAATAAAAGGTACATTTAAGAAACCTGTAAGGACACTGGTGGACACATGTAGATGTAAGTACTGCCTGAGAATAGACACCGAAGCGCTATTAGCTCATCCTTTTAGCCGGCCAGTCGTGCGCTCACCGGCGCCCTCTAGCTGTGAGGCAGCTGTGGAGAGATCTGATTACCCTCCCTTGGATGTGGTCAGCCAGCTTCTGTCTCAAAGCTGTTTCACTTTTGAACAATTAGTCTATGGTTTAAACATGGATAAAAAGTACATAAATAAATAAAAACCGCTTACAAAATGTACTGAAAGACTTATTTTTACCTGTGTGCTGCTTTGATCTTTCTTATCAAAAATTTGTGACATGCATATGTTTTTAGGTAAAGCTCTCGTTCATTTGCGGTGTACAGTGGACTCCAGTATTGATTTTACACTGAGGAATAACAGTTAGACACCTTGCTGAAACGCTGCAGATGACAGCACAAAATGACTGAGAAGAACGAGAGAGATTAAAGAGTCGGTAAAGCTTGTAAAACACTGGGAGGAGACGTGCAAAAGATCAATGTGATTTTTAAATACAATCAAAACCAAACAGCACATGGCGAGCTGTGAATAAGGCTGATGCACCTTAAAGATGTCACATCGGTAATGGAGGAGACAATTTATCATCCCTGGGGGGCATGGGGTGAGGGGGTGACAAAAAAAAAACATAAATAACCAAAATGTATAAACAAACACCCAGGATCCTCCCTCAATTGGCCAGGTTAGCTGCGTGTACCCTGGCTGAAAACACACACCTCCTCCTCTGACGAAATGATGAGGATGATAAGTGGTTTGGTGCAACCCATGGTGAATGGTTGGTACGTGTCCTCCTTATCCAGCCAGATCACCATGCACCTATATACATTCAAACCCATCACCTATACGCATTCATACCCATCAGTTATACAAACTCATACCCATCAGCTATATACACTCATACCCATCACCTATACGCATTCATACCCATCACCTATACGCATTCATACCTATCACCTATATACATTCATACCCATCACCTATACGCATTCATACCCATCACCTATACGCATTCATACCCATCACCTATACGCATTCATACCCATCACCTATACGCACTCATACCCATCACCTATATACATTTATACCCATCACCTATACGCACTCATACCCATCAGCTATATACATTCATACCCATCACCTATACGCATTCATACCCATCACCTATACGCATTCATACCCATCACCTATACGCATTCATACCCATCGGCTATATACATTCATACCCATCGGCTATATACATTCATACCCATCGGCTATATACACTCATACCCATCGGCTATATACACTCATACCCATCGGCTATATACACTCATACCCATCGGCTATATACACTCATACCCATCGGCTATATACACTCATACCCATCGGTTATATACATTCATACCCATCGGTTATATACATTAATACCCATCGGCTATATACACTCATACCCATCAGCTATATACACTCATACCCATCGGCTATATACATTCATACCCATCAGTTATATACATTCATACCCATCGGCTATATACATTCATACCCATCGGCTATATACATTCATACCCATCAGTTATATACATTCATACCCATCAGCTATATACATTCATACCCATCAGTTATATACATTCATACCCATCAGTTATATACATTCATACCCATCGGCTATATACATTCATACCCATCGGCTATATACATTCATACCCATCGGCTATATACACTCATACCCATCGGCTATATACACTCATACCCATCAGCTCTATACATTCATAACTTTCATCTCAGAATTAGCTTAGCATCCTCATTTTTTAAAAAACATTTTTAATACACTTAAGCGGCACACTGAGTAGTGCTGCCCTGTCTGTAAGTACTTTCCCAGCTCCATCCTGTTTTGCAGTGACATTAGGGTACCTCTGTCCTACTGCTTTTACAAGTACAGTAGCTTTGCAGTGTGTCATACTTAGGCTCTGAGGGAGGTGACCCGGTGTTCACGCAACAGAGAGCTTTTTATAACACAGGGATTAAAAGGCACGGCAGCGACAGCTAGGGGGCTGACTTCAAGTATGTCTGGTAAAGGAAAAAAAAACCTTCATCGTCTTGCCTGCACAATGCTCTGCATCTGTACTCAAAATCTGGATGAAACAGCATTCCCCATACAGTGTTATGTAATAAACTATAATTGATAAATAATCTGCTGATTTCATAGTAACTTCCCGTCCAGGGTGCACCCTAGCCTTGTGCCTTGCGCTTCCCTGGGATTGGCTCAAGGTCTCCATGGGACAAAAATCAGGATAAGTGACTGGAAGATGGATGGATTGAAAAGTAAATAAGGTCAGAGATAGTTTTAAGTAGCAGACAAATTACTGTGTTGATTATTGTAGTGACTATCATGTTCATGGAATGAAAACCAATAAAGAATCCCCAAACCACATAAAATTGAAATGGCTTTCACAAATAAAAAGGTTAAGGGTTGTCAGAATACTGTAAGCGGAGATATAAGCCAACTGGGAGTCACTGATGAAAAATTTCCACATTAAAATCCTGTCCTGTTTGTCAAAGCCGGGCTGGCTGGCAGACAAACAGCCAGAAAAACAAACAAACAAATGTGAACAAAGACACAGGTGTCCGTCTTTTCACGTCACATTTCACATGCAATCGATGCACAATCATCAGAGAACGGTCCGCCCTGTTGCCCGGATACCACGGCGCTCTCTGTCATTTCCAGTCCTGCCTTCTGTAGACTGACTCTCACTGAGGCAGAGTGCACTCCCCCTCACCCTCAGCCCAATGAAAGGTGACTCTGGAACATTCCGGGCACTTAATGGAAGCAACTCCAGCCATGAAATGAAGAGGTGCACTAAACTGTGATGTTATATGGACCAGCATTCTCTTTCAGATCACTGCACAAGGGATGCCAGTGGCCCAGCGTAATACAGGACCCTGGGCCGCGGCACATGATTAGGACTCATAGCTACTCTGGGACTCCTGTGGCCCTCTACTGGTCAGGCCACAGCATTACAGCTCACTACCCAGACCGAAGACTGAATTAGCAGTTTGGTAAATTGAGCATATATGCTCAGGTCTGCTGGTACCAGATTAAGGACACAAAAACGTAGACAATAAAGATAAACACAAGGCTCAAATTAAACACTTCGGACAGAATACCAAATTGGCGGAAATTAATGAATCAGAAATTATGAAAATTAATCTCTGTAACAGGCTGGGAGAGCATTTAGTCTGATCTCTGAGGCTAGACCAGGAAGCAGACAGTGAGAAGCAAGGAAGGCAATGAAGATGGAGCTAGTCCATCTTACTGCATACAAACGAGGAGTGTTTTAAACAAATGGGATGGACTGGTGACTCAAATGTGTTTTGCTTTTAATATCAGCCATAATGAAGATGATACAAGAAACAGGAAGTTTTGGAGAGCATGCACATTTTGAGGGCGCTGTCTGATGATTAATATTTGAAATTAGGATATTTTAAATGTATTCATTATGGCTAATCTAAAACAGTGTTACACATAACATGGAGAAAGTTAATTATATTTGAGTGATACAGAATAACTGTATATTATACTTAGAAGAAAATATTTATTTCAAAGCAAATGTTACAAAGGCTTCCATATGTGGTAGTTTGTGAGTCCTAAGTCCTTGGATCGGCGTCAGCATATGCTGCGCTTGTATAGTCAAATGACTCGTTTAGCGTACGCAGAGGCCAAGGTCAGGACGGAGAGGAGGGGGCTCAGGGAAACGCCGCGCTACAGGGATGCTATTCTGAGGCGTGCTGAAGATATTTCAATATGTTTCACTGCCAGCAGATTGTATTTACTGTGCTCTTCAGAGCAAGCAGGAGCCAGTTGCTTGGTTCTGGTTATGACAAGTTTATGGTGTCTGAAAAAGAGAACTTCGTCTCTATGAAGTCTTAATGAAAGATCCCAAGCTGTGAGAAAGGAACTGGAACTGTATGCTTTGCATAACACAGCTCATAGTATCTCGATTCAAAGATTCAAAATGCATTAGAGTGAATCTGCACTCAGATGGGTGACTCATAAAGAGCCAGAACCTAAACTCTGGTATCCAGATCTGAATATTAATAATTATTCTTAACTAACTACAATACTAAGCACATTGTATCTGCTTTGGGGAATTAGTGGTCAACCCACACACAGACATCCAACATAAATGAAAGAGAATGCACTTCAGAGAGAAGTCTCCAAGGACCTCAGGAGACGTCAGGAAATGTGGAGGAAGGCAATTACTGCAGGCTTGTTTGCTGACCTGGATGACGGCTGTTGGAAGAAGCCTTTCAAATATTCGTTTATTTTTCTGATTGATGAGCCACTGATCAACAGTTTTCTGGAAATATTTGTGTATTTGACAATGGGTTTGATGCCTAGTTCTGTTGCTGATCTAGACTTGTTTAAAACCAGTCATGCTTTTAAAGTTTCAATGTTCTTAATCACCATCATGAGGCTAAGCAGTACTGTAAGTTTGGTCCATACTGTCACTTGGGTCTCCAGAGTTGAGTTGAACTTTATTGTTATTCCCTAAGGGGCAATAACAATAAAGTTCAACTCAATTATGTAGAGCTGACGGAGGACTGGAGGAGATGGTTTCTGCATGGGAATGCAGCAGTAATCTGGGTAATGGTTTGTCAAAGCCAGCTGATGACAAAAACGATCCAGAGGCTGGAGAAATCATCAGCAGACATGAAAGACAGAGACAAAGAAAGGAGATGCAGCGCAGAAGGATGAAAAGAGGAGGAAAAACTGACTCTTATATCGTCGTGGATCTCTGGGCATTTGTGGGCTTCACAAATAAGTAAAGATAACTAGCTATCTTGTTTTTTTTTTTAAAGATGGTTTGTGGTCCAGGGGCGGCATGGTGGTGCAGTGGTCACACCTCTGGATCCCAGGTTCGAGTTTCCGCCTGGGTCACATATCTGTGGAGTTTGCATGTTCTCCCCATGTCATCGTGGGGTTTCCTCCAGGTACTCCAGTTTCCCCCGACAGTCCAAAGACATGCTGAGGCTAATTGGACTTGCTAAATTGCCCGTAGGAATGCATGTGAGAGTGAATGGTGTGTGAGTGTGCCCTGTGATGGGCTGGCCCCCCCATCCTGGGTTGTTCCCTGCCTCGTGCCCATTGCATCCGAGATAGGCTCCGGACCCCCCGCGACCCAGTAGGATAATCTGCATTAGCTTGCGTACCAGACTCCCCCTTCCAGTCTGGTACAAGGGAACAGTCGGATATGTTACTAAATCCTGTGGAGCACCATTTGTCTGGTGGAACCTGAAGTAACCCATCCCTATAGGCTGAAGATGCAACACCATTCGACAAGCACTCTGAATCAAACTCTGACAGCCAATAACGTCCAACCTAGGATGTGTAGCCAACGGCGTCCAACCTGGGACACGCAGCTCCAGGACTCTGTTTCTACTGACAGTCAGTATGCCTCACTGGTCTTAGAGCTGTTAGCACGTTTCCTCACACACAGTTCTTACTGTGACTCCACACTCGCTATGTTATATAAAACAGATTTTTGGAACTTACAGGGATAAAAAACCAATATGTCAGCCAAAAACTACACTCAGTTGGAATATGTTCTAAAACAAAGAGAGAGAGAGAGAGAGAGAGAGAGAGAGAGAGAGAGAGAGAGAGAGAGAAATCAATTCTTTGTCTTGGCTGCTTCAGGAATTCCAAATACGGAGAATGGTTTTGGGCACAAAGTTCAGGAACACGGAATGCGATTTATATATCGCTTTGTGTATATACCTTATGTGTACGGTGTTTGCACATAGGCCTAAGTCTTCTGCATTTTGATTCTCTCTCATGATCCTTGTCATGCACACAGGATTGTAATTATATCTTTGTGGGGACTTTCTATGGGGAAAACTCTAATCCCAACATGATGACATTAACCCCGACCCAGCCATAACCTTAACCATAAGTAAGCAAACAAGATACCAGATATTTGGCATTTTTACTTTTTTTGATTACATTCACAGATCTTTGTAGGGACCTGAAAATGGTCCCCACAATGTCATATAAATATCATCCAGTCAGACATGCAGAAACACAGAGACACACACATGTGTGTTAATTACAATTAATCTCTCACTGTCCCAGCACTGTCATTATTCATTTCTATATCGTTTCTATTAGGGTGCTTTTGATTAACTGAACAAAATCACTGCAGCCACACAGTTTGAATTTAATTAACATACATTTCCTGACAATTAATGGTGCTTCAAAGTATGTTTCCTACAGGCCTTACAGTACGTAGGCTAGGCTACGGCACACACTCATTCCAATTAAATTCAAAAATTTTATTTTCCCTATCTTTTATCTTTGCGTGCAGTGCACATCAAGTGAATTTATTAATCTCTCTCTATGTATAGGATTCTTTTATCAATTCAAATGACAGGAAATGGACCATGTCACTGAACCTAATTTATAAGTGACCCTACAGTTTGGTGCGTGCATTATCGCCTTTAGTACTGAGCACAATTTATATTTTTATTTAAAAACTTTTGAAATGATTATTAGTTTGCAGTAACAATGTCTCATTTTCCCACGTGAAACATTCTTTTTAATACTCCTGTTAGCCAATTAATACACATATTAGCACCAAGTTACGAGCAGTCAAGGACACGTTAGAAGTTGTTGATTCTGTGCCAAATGAGGCACAAATGTGAGACTATAAAGGAGCACAGAGGATCTGGCAGCGTTCAAAGTGCCCCCCCTGCTCCTAAATGTGTGTCCTGGTGGGATGAAACCCAGCACGACATCACAAAACCCCCCCCCCTTCAATTGCGGTGTAAGGGACCGATGCTACCTACAATGCCAAGCACAGAGCCTACAGCATGACTTTCCGAAGCTGTACAGATCATCTCAGCTCTTTCTTCTGGACTGGGACTGGAAGGGGGAGTTTGGTACGGAAGCTAATGCAGAGGGCCTCCCATGTCTTCCACAAACACTGATGGACCATAAACCATCTTTAAAAAAAAAACAAGATAGCTAGTTATCTTTACTTATTTGTGAAGGCCACAAATGCCCAGAGATCCACGACGATATGAGAGTCAGTTTTTCCTCCTCTTTTCATCCTTCTGCTCTGCGTCTCCTTTCTTTGTCTCTGTCTTTCATGTCTGCTGATGATTTCTCCAGCCTCTGGATCGTTTTTGTCATCAGCTGGCTTTGACAAACCATCACCCGGATTACTGCTGCATTCCCATGCAGAAACCTTCTCCTCCAGTCCTCCGTCAGCTCTTCATCCACCATGTGTCACGTTCCATCCTGGTTAACCTTCTTTCATAAGACTTTACCATCTTTAAACAAGCTAACATCTTATGAGGGACTCTCCTAGGCTGCTCAGCCTAGCTAATCTAAAATGCTTGAGCTACAGGGTGCTGCCTGCTTCAACACCTCACATGACCCTCTCGTGTCATGTGACTAGACCGGGGTGATATAAAATACATCCCGACTTTCCCTTTTTCTAAAATCTGTCAAAACTTCCAACTCCTTCTCTGGTTTTAACGCTGAACAGACGGTGCCGACATAGCCGGGCATGACAGTTCAGCTCGGTGCATGGCCCACCTGGGGGTGTAAGCACCCTGCAACATCCCTCACACAGTCTTGACATAACTGCATTTCGTCTCGCTGACACGAGCAGCAGGGATGGGACCCAGCTGTGACGTTCAGGAGGGGGAACTTGGACGAGGAGGAAAAAAGAGGGGAAGGATTCCAAAACGCGACAGGATCATCTGGTGACGTTTCTGCCGAACCTTTCAGAGGCCTAAAACAACAGCAGGACATTGTTTTGTTTGCTTTTATACCCTAAACTGATCCTATAAGTCTACCTCTTTCCTTAGTTGCTCACTAATGGGTGAATCGATGGATGGATTGATGGATGGGTAAACTGGACTATTAACTGCAAAAATTTTCCATTTCCCAGTAAGTTTCAAGAGTCACTCCTCATGCAGCATTACAATACTCAAACACACATCTCAGTCGTTTCGCTGAAACCACATTCTGAAACCAGTGAGGCCTGTTTGGGTTTAACAGCAAGTTAATTCCAGAGGTATTTCAACCGGAATACTTTTCTCAAGATCCAATACTGGGATTTCAAACCTGCCAAGGTTTAGCCCATTAGATAAATGGCCGTATTCGACGGTCACTGCCGGCATCCAAGCCGGACGTGGTGTTATCACATTGGCTCAGATATGTGGGTACTTCCTGCATGATAGGCCACTCACCCTATTTCGCCTAGTTCCTTGAAGTTAATCTGGATTCATGCAGCACTAGTACCTTGCCCAGGCAGAAAGTTGCACTGAATTCATTCCTATGAAGAGCCTCTTTCATAACCTGCAGTGAGTGACGAATGCGGCTATAGAAGTAAGTGTCACTCAGGCGCTGGCAGCTCGAGGAAGCAGATGACAGGGTCTTAGCTGACCGCCCGCTATGAATGCACATTACGACAGACAGGAAATTACAGAGCAACTGACAATCATTGTACAGGCACCCTACAGGAGACCACTGCCCCCCCCCATGACATTCCCAGGGGTCCTAGAACCACAACTCCTGTCTGAGAAGCTGGAAACGTGCAGCACTTCAAAGAGGGGGCCTTCACTGCTTCGTTTGGACTTTATAATAACATGGATTCAATATATAACCACTCCTTCCCCCAATTCCATTGCCACTCCCTTCTCAGCAGATCTGTCATAAGCTCCTATTGGATTAAACCAGCTGGCTAGTGAACAGTGCAAATGAATTCCTACTCACTATTGGTTACAAAGCCTTGTTCCTCCCATTACCAGCCAATAGGGTAAAGCCTTTGGCATTCATTACTAGCGGTTGACTGAAGCCCAGCTGGGTTTGGGTACATTTGATTGGCAAAGTTAGAACATTCTAAACGGAAGCCACTTTGAAGGATTCCCCAGTGAGGCACTGGGCTGAGTACGATGTGCTCTGCAAGGCCGTGGGAGGATGTGAGTGAACAGCAGTCTCCTCAGAGCTGGTTACTCTGCTTGATGGAGCCCGCGGCTTGAGGCCGTCCCATCCCCGCTGTGCTACATTAGCCATCTGTAGCAAAGAGGCCAAGAGGAACAGGATTGGTCACTGGGATGGGTTCCTCAAACTCTCATTGGCTCACAGCGGCGTGTGCTGCTGCCTGGGCCCCCTACAGGGCAGTGTGTGTAATCAAGCAAATAGAACTCCTCCGAGTACATTACGTCACTAAGGCAACCTGCGGACTGCAGAGCAGCTAGAGAAGGGCGTGTACTAGTCTTCACCTATAGAGGGCACCTATTATGGGACTGACTTGTTTGGGTAAATATGGGAGAGCAATTTTTATACATATAATATGCAGACACAAATACACAAATCAGCATGTCAAATTCAACTAAAGCCTTTCACAGAGAGGAGGTATTAGCACAGAGATTTTATGCAAACACAGCTCATCAGATGAATGTTAATGAACTTTCTGGATGGACTGCGATATGAACAATTAACAAGTGATCCCGGTTTTTTCCCAAGCAAACGTGACACTACGAATACAGCAATATATCATGCAGCAACCAACTATTCAATAATATCATGCAAAGAAGCTATTTTTCACAGATAACTTCCTGCAAACACACACCAACTGCGGAGAGTTCAGCGTCCATTCCCTGTTGTGAAGTCATTAAAAGTAATGTCATTAACATTCTAATCGAATATAGTCCGGAGAGCTTTCCATCTGCTTTTCAAAAATTTCATTAACCGTGAATTATTTATCTTGCATTTCGGGTGACGATTGTTCTCTTGGACAGATAACCATTAAAATTCAGTCACAGACAGCAAAGCGTGATTAAGAGGTGTCCCAAAACCTGGAGTGAGCACATTACGTTTGCGTGGCTTATGATGATGAACATGGGATTTATATTTTATAAGGGGCAGTGTGGGGTCTGGGACACTCCGGGGGAGTGACGTTTTTTGGAACGAGCATCCGTCCACACGACACACTTGACATCGCTGGAGTCTTGGGGTGACTCAAAACTCTCACTTTTTTCCTTACGTTTGTTTTTTCCTCTTAACTGAAATCTGGACGAAGTCTGGGGAGCCTAACTAAGCCCACACAGAATCAGAATGTGTCGCTCTCTCTTGGGATCCAGCCATCACTGTCTTTCCAGCAACAGAATGCTGGCAAACTACGTAATCGCTCGTAAAATATCATGGGTAGTTACACAGGGAATAGAATTACAATGATTAGCTTAGCGACAATTTCGCTTTATACATTTTATTGAATAAACCTGGATACTATATTAAACAACAAGAAAATAACAGCACCCGATGCAAGGAAGGAATTGTCTCTCACACAAGGTGGGACATTAACGAGATTCATTTTCGGCATTCAATCAGATCTTCTAACCACTGTTCATTACCTCCTCTTCATGCACTCAAATCAATGACTAATCAGGACATGGGTTCAGCATGGAACATAAAAGCCAGTGCACCGTTTACTCCATCTACTGCTCCACCCAGCAGCTGATGGAGTAAGATTAGGAGCAGGGAATTAGCGATGACATTCATACCAGCTCCAGGAGATACCTTCTTTTCAGCCATGGGTCTCCGCTCAGTTCTTCCGCATCGGTGTCTTAGTCCTGGTTTGGAAAGACAAGAAGAAAGAGTGTGAACAGCAGTGAACAGCAAGTCCAGTGAGGTTTTTTGGCAAGTTTCTTTGTTTACAGAAATTTATGCATATGTTCAAAGAACAGCAATAGTGAGAGAGAGACCTGCGGGTGACCTGAGACATATGTGTTGCTTAACTTGGCTAGTTTAGCTACCATACATGATACTTATAAACAGGCTTTATAAGCTTTTCAAGCTGCTCTTTTTAACGTTTCTGAGAAGGTATTAAACATGGCAGCTGGCAGACGTTTAAAAGGCTGTGATGAGATGGCGCTCCTCATTTTCCATTTCTTTCACTTCCAGGGCCGATTCTGCCACACCTTCTCCCTAGCATCGTGCAAGATTGCCACTCTTATGCTCACTTATCATCAAGCCTTTGGATAGTTCAGGGCAACCCAGTGATTGACCTTTTATAAGAAGGAAACCAGTTTAAATAGCAAATTGTCAACAGTAGCTTGAGCCAGGGGGATAGGTTTGGTTTCAGGAGACCAAACCAGTCCCCAATCCCCCACCCTCCTAAAACACACATGCTGCTCCCACAGTATTGGCAGGGTCATGTCCCCACTATCCATACCCAAATCGACACCCTCATTGTTAAGGTTCAGCAGGTAGCACTGTAACCATGGAGATCGATTCGATTCCAATGCTCAACGCCATGTGATTAGAGCTTCCATGTTCTTTACATGCTTTTCTGGGTGTCGTGTTTCAAGCTACCATCCAAACCGTGCATTTATGTGAACTGATGTCCCACAATTGCTCATAGTGTGCATCTGAGAGCCCTGCAGTAAATCGGCATTCTGTCGTAGGCTTGTGGTCTGTTTCCAGGGATCAGCTTAAGGCTCACAATGCCCCCAGTAGAGGATGAGCAGTTATGGGAGACAGATGTATAAACAAATGGATAGATATTGCCAAGAAGGTATGTTCTAATCTGCCAGTTTATGGAAATAAATCTTCAAGTAGAAAATAAGATTGCAAGGTTTCCGTCCAGAGGAGATTTAAGGAAGACTCAGGTAGGGGTGGATTAATGCATAAACTATCCTGTGCTCCAACAAACATCTGAGACCCGACCTGTCGCAGGAAAAATGGAACAGTTAGCTGAATCGGCAACACCGGAGTGTACGTGCTGATGTCAGTTTAGGGCTGCTGACTAAATTAATCCAGGCTGGACACAGCTCTCCACCTTCAGATGGGAACCTCAGAGGCTTCTGGGTAATCGCATAAAGGTGGAAAAGTGCCTCATGCTCCTGTACAGCAGCGCTGCTTAATGAGTCTAAGAAGAGGGGTTAGGCCTTTGAATCACAGTCAACATCGTCGTGGTTAAGAAAGAAGGTAGGTAGAGCTGAGGGCGATCTCATCACTGCAAGTTTATTTCCAGGCACACGCCAGCTACGATGAGCTTTGCTGCACTGAGTGCCTTTAACATCCTATAAATAGCTGAAGGACACTCTCCGTCCTGCTGTTTGGACGCACAGCTACTCTCCCCGACTCCGGACTGGCGATGTCAAGCGTTCCGGCTCCGGTGGAATACAGATGGACCGTCTGAGAGGCATTTGGATGCCTGTCCCGCCGGCCCACGATGCAGTGGGTACAGGTGTCTGGGAATGGACGCATAGGGCATGCGAGCCAGATGGCTGGCCCGAAAAGAACAGACAGCGAGAGAGAAACGAGTCAGGAAAAGCCAGGGGTTCAGGATCTTTCCAGCCATCCGTCCATTTTCCCAGTAGCGCTTATCCGGGAGGTCACAGGGAGCCTAGAGCCTATCCCAGGAAGCCCAGGGCACAAGGCAGAGGCCACCCTGGTGACTGGGCTGTCAGTCTGTTAGAATTTAGGTTCGCAATCCACATACCAGTCAAAGCTGCTCTATCAGTAAGCCAGTGTCTCATATAAACCATCATTCTGTTGACAGATTATCATAGCGTGACTACTGGCCACAAGGTGTAACACACAGGTATTAAAACACCTTTTACGCATGTAAGTTCCATTAATACATATTAACCAACAGGGAGAAGTCATTTAAGTGAGACAATTTCAGTCATGTGAAGCGTTGATCCCAGTAACTCTTCTTCAAGCGCAGGACAATGATGTTTCATCTAAGAGTTGCCTTCTATCAAAGCCCCATAATCTTATATTCAATACTGAACTTCAGCATCCAAGGATTCAGACAAATTGAAAACATCTTAACCACTGCATCACCTGCTAGCTGTGAAGATGGCAGTGATGGCAGTGAAGATAAAGCAGTGAAGCTTCACTGAGGTCAACAGCAAAAGGTGCAACAATCGACAAGAAAAGTGTTTAATAGGACCTGTAATGGTGAAACGGAGAAGCCTGGACACCCTGTACTACACAGAAACCTACATGGTGTCACATTTAACAGGTTCAGTCACTGCAAATGTATTGAAATGGCAATTTGCACAGCACTGATTATACTGAGCCATCAGTCACATCACTGTAACTGTGCCATTGTCTAATTGAGGACGAGCTCACTAGGAAACCGATCTGCTGGCATCTGTAAGAGGAATAAGTCACAAACCTGAGAGGCGCACGATCCTGGAGGGCGGGGCATCAGCTGGAGCCGTGTGCCACCCACCCAAATGTCCAGACCAATCAGGCCTCAAAATTAATCAAAAAGACAGCATGGTCTGGGAGTCTGGTTTTCAGATAAGGTGAAACTGATTACAGTGATCTTCCAGGCATCCCTGCCTTGTGCAGAGGGAGCTCATCCCTGCCTCGTGCAGAGGGTGCTCATCCCTGCCTCGTGCAGAGGGAGCTCATCCCTGCCTCGTGCAGAGGGAGCTCATCCTTGCCTCGTGCATAGGGAGCTCATCCCTGCCTCGTGCAGAGGGAGCTCATCCCTGCCTCGTGCAGAGGGAGCTCATCCCTGCCTCGTGCAGAGGGAGCTCATCCCTGCCTCGTGCAGAGGGAGCTCATCCCTGTCTCGTGCATAGGGAGCTCATCCCTGCCTCGTGCATAGGGAGCTCATCCCTGCCTCATGCATAGGGAGCTTGTCCCTTCTTTGTGCAGAGAGAGCTCATTCCTGAAAGAGATTTGATGGCGGCTTCCCCCGGGTGAGCTTCCATCCCTGCCAAAACAGGAGCCACCAGGGAATCGGTGTGTGGCGTACAAATTTCCGTTCCTTCCCATAGAGATGGGGGGTGGGGGGGGTTCGGTGGGGTGGGGGGGCCGCCTGATAATAACCACATCGGCGGCAAATTCGGTTTGGCACAGTAAAAAATTTGGGAAACGCAGCAACAGTGCTCTGCCATCTGGTCAACACGCCAGCGTTCAGTCGAAAGGATTTTAATGATGTCGTTTTCTATATTTAGTATATTTACATCATAAGGTGTTTGAAAACTGCTGTTAAGTCTAGGGAACCCATTTGTGGCATGGAGAGGGTGTAGATTTTTCATAGGAGGGGGCTAAGGTCAGGGACAAACCATTCTACTCACCTGTAACTAAATTTAATTTTAGGTTCATGCTGTGCTAGAGAGGCTGTGTTCAGCAGTGATGGTCTCGCCATTTTAGGTTTGCAGTTTGGCTTGTTTAAGGTGTAGATTTTGAAACACCACTATTTTACTGTGGGGAATTAATGGATATGCAGCATACAGGAAAAACATGCAATGCGATGTTGTGAAACAGACGTGCATCTGACACTCAGCAATGACACGAGCAGGCGCTCTGATTTCTCAATGTATGCGAGAAACAGCGTCGTTTGACATCTTCGTGGGACATGAATCACTAAGTGAGATTTGTCGGTTAGCTAGGACTTTGTTCATTATATTTATCCTTGTTCACTTATATTTAGCCCAGACCATGGGCGAAAATTATTGGGGGCTACCTTAAATCTGACAAGTTATCTAACTATCCAATAAATCTGTAATACAGGCCCCTGCTCTCTGCCTGTGTCAGACTTGTGTTTATCTGAGCTTCGGCTGTAGCTATTTGGGATAATGATACTGTTCCTAAGCTTCCATTTCACTAAACTACTTATGGTTGGGTAGCAGTTATCAGGATGCACATATCTGGAGCCAATCCCAGACAGCCTGGAGTGAAAGGGGGTGTGGCCTAGGAGAGACAACCAGATATCATGCAGGACAGGTAAACGCACTATCACACTATGGGCAATTTACCAATTCGCCTGAATACAGGAGGAAACTGGTACAGAACAGGGAGAATTCAACCTCTCTGCAGACAGAGAGATGGAGGCAAAAACCTTGTAGATTCGGTATTCTGCTGGCTACCGAGTCTCCCCAGACATAAAGATTAATAAATAAATGTTAGACAGAGGTCATTGCATAACTCTACATTTCCAAACAACCGGCTAAGATGGCAATAAAATATTCCAACATGAGTCTTTGTAATTTGTTTTTATTACCTACTTAGAGCAGTAATGCATCTTTTTAAAGATTCTAATAAAATACAACCTGCGCACAGAATTTAAATGATCGGTCTCTGAGGACTTAAGAAACGTCTCGGTTCGAAATGCTCAAATCGCCACGCCGAGATCTCTCTTCATCACACAAGGTTTTGTTCTTGCGCCGGGCATACTCCTGCATTCCAGATGCGCTGAGAGGCTGTGTGTGTGTGTGAGTGTGTGTGTGAGTGTGTGTGTGTGCCACAGTGCGTTCCGAGTGGCACGCGGCCCAGCCATCCTCTCCGTATTCAGAACAGGAGCGCGTCTTCCCAGAACAAAAGGCCGTGCTTCTGGTTGCCATGGAAACAGACTCCGTCTTTCCACGCTTATATGTACAGGATTCACGTTGGGTGCCACTTCAGAATTAAAACCCCAAAATACTCGCTAACAGCATCTGGTTGTTAGGCACTAATCGATAATTCACTTTATTTACATTTGATGTTTTATAAGCTGATAACCGCTCTTAATTGGTCTGCATTGTTTACGCATTACAAGTAATTTAACAGGGACAATGGACAAATAAGCCTCTGAATCTGACAGCATTTAGGATTAATGTCCGTTTGGACCTGCTTGCTATTGGTTAATTTATTGATGATCACTGGAATCACTCAGGCAGGGACTGACAGCAAAGCAGATTACAGCAGATGGTGATTAATCCAATTGTTCACTATAAATATTTGTTTTATAATGGTGTGTCTTTTGTAAATGCATTTCTTTTATTTCCAGATATTAGTGGAAACCAAGGATCCACTGAAAACACAAAATGTCTCTAAACCGGATTATTTATTATTTATTAGACAATAAATTCATGTCTCTTTCATCCAGAATAGTTTGAAAAACAACACAGAAAATGGAATTAATAAATGATCAGGAAGTGTTTTAAGCAAATACAACCTCAGCTGGACTCGCACCAAGAAAATGTTTTTTTGGGAATCTGATATATTCTGGGCTTTTAAATTTGATGTAATTTCATATACAGGGATTTCAGAAAAAGCTTTTTGCAACTATAGCAAGGTGGATGAACTGCAGTTCAGTCACCCGACTCTGTACATAAACAGCTGCACTTGCAGCGGAATGGAAATGCAATAAGCACTCCGAGTGAGGCCAGAACACAGCGCTCAGTTTGGCTACGACCTTCATCAAACATTCCCTCGGCAGGTGGAGAGAAGATGGACCAGCTGCCATCAGACAGTGATAAGTTGTTGTAAATTGACTTTGCTGAGATAACTAGCAAAGCACTTTGAACAGAAGAATTAGACCACACAGACCTGTTAGAACCTTTCAGTGTCTGTGTACAGATGTATTACGTAACAAACTACATGCTAATGGAATTTTCTGGGCAGCCATCTATTATAAAATCACTATTCAACTGAGTGCACAACGTGTTCAGGAGATAGTCAGTGTTTCTTCATCTTGCAAATGTTTATCCTTTTCAGAGTCAAAGATAAGGCACAAGGCTGGGTGCACCTGAATTGGATGCCAGTCCATCACAGGGCACAGGGACATACAGTCATGCTCTGTGCTCAGTTAAGTAAGTCAGTCAGTGTAAACTGCAGCCAAAGAGCAG
Organism: Brienomyrus brachyistius; assembly: GCF_023856365.1. Lineage (NCBI taxonomy): Eukaryota > Metazoa > Chordata > Actinopteri > Osteoglossiformes > Mormyridae > Brienomyrus > Brienomyrus brachyistius. The sequence goes on along the minus strand of NC_064557.1, from coordinate 4,654,655 downwards.
AAGTGGAGTCCGAATCCAGATTCAAATTCAGATGTGAGGCAACAGTACTAATGTGAGCAAGCACATTACCCACATATTGCACATATTTATAAATAAATTGATTATTATTATTATTATTATTATTATTATTATTATTATTATTAAGGGCTCTCCAATATACCTGTGTGTCATAACGGGAAATAAACTACAAAACCGATTATTTTAACTTCAACGAATATGCCCTGGGAAACAATTTATGTAATTGCGTTACGCTTCTCACAACGCATAATCTGTGCAGCTAATTACAAAATCGGCGCGAGTGTACTGATACCAAAAAAATGAAAAAGAATACAGAGGCAGTCTGAATTCACCCCGAGCTCAGCGAACAATGCGAGGATGAAACGATTAAATACTGTATTTTGAAAGAGGCTGATATCGGAGCCGATCCGAGCCATGAGGCGGGAGCGATGGACGCCTGTCCTCCACCTCCAGGGATGCCCATGACGGCGGGCCGTCGGGGGTAAAGCGAAGTACGCCTCCCTGCAGTTCATTTTGTCAATGCAATAAAACCTATTAAAATGGGGCTTTGCTCGAACCGAGGGCTTTTTGCGGGTTACTGAACCACGATTTCGCCCCGTTAGAATAACCGACTGGTAATACAGCCTTATAAATAACGGCGAGGCTGTATCAGGTATCAGAGCAGCGTGCGGTCGCGCAACGTGATCATTTATCATGAATAATTATGCTGCAAGCCTTTTAAAGGACACGACTGATGGTTTGCGGGAGGGGACGTACAAGGGTGAGTAACTCCGAGATCCCGGAGACAGGGTGGGTCTTCCCCCGACGCCCCAGAAGAGAGGGGGGCGGGGGTCGGAGCTCCAATGGCCGACGGGGCGAGATGCAGTCGGGGCTTAAAAGCGGAGAAGGTCGGGGTTGGCTGGTATAGTTCGCAAAGCCATGCGAAGAAGCAGATCTACCAAGAAGGAATCTACAGACGGAGAGTGGACCTTCAAACCGAATTCGCAACAAGAATATATATTTTTCTAGTAAGGGTTAGCTGGATAGTAAATTAAAGAAACTTTTCAAAATGGGTGACTAATATTCCTTACATAATAATAATAATAATAATAATAATAATAATAATAATAATAATAATGGACAGCTGTGAATTCTAATTATTACTTATTGAAACCCCGATGCCTTTTGTATATAGCGTAAAAAACGTCATAATCATTTTTATTATTTCACCCGGACACGCAGAAATGCTCTCCGTGAAAATAACCCCCCCCCCCACGGAGCCGCGGCGTCGATCGAGGTGACACCATGAGACCTACACCCGTCTTTTCATAAAGAACTCGGCGGCGTGTTTCTCGGAGCCTAAGGACGGGGCGTCACGACCTCACGGCTGTCCATTCAATTCTGCATCGGGAACCTGATGTTCTCAACCTTCTTATCCAGGGAAAAACTGGAAGCCTGCTTGGTAATTTTATATTTACTGATTGAAGCCGGCCAACTCATCCATTTTTTCTTTCTTTGTGACACAATAACTTGGATAGTTATAAAATTAATTGGCAGAATTTAAAAAGTGTTATGTTAATGTTACTGTATACAATAAAATAAGAGGTGCCCCGAATGTATTAAATGAATCCATAACTTATTTGAAATGAGAATTAAATTTACAGTCTATCCTAATTAATTTAAACCAGATCCACAGTAATTATGCACATAATTTTTCAACAAATAGAGTACAGAGGTCAGGAATCTTTAATGAAGTGACCGTGGGCTGTTTGCCTCACAGTGGTATCCCATACAAAGACACGCCACTGGTTTCCAGTTCAAATCAGCTCTGCCATAATGCATCTCGCTGGTAACCGTGGAGACCCTGATTGGAATTGCTTGAAATATTTTTGGGTTAGTGACTGAAAATTAAGGTAGTGTTACATCCCACCTCTACCCTTGGATGAATTTGATTCCATTTTGCTGCCAGGTCAGCTATCACACACATAACAAACATGACTTATGTAGTCCCATGTTCAGTATACAGTCAAGGCATTAGTACTTTGTTCAGTAGAGAGTTCAGCTGTATGTCTGTCCAAATTCTAGATCTGTGTTCAGTAGGTAGTCAAGTTGTAGTCCAGCGTTCATTAGATTAGACTTTCTACAACTCAAGTAAACAGGAGTATAACCAGACTGTCATAGTCTGGTTTTTAGTAAATAGTCCGGGTATAGTGTTGTCTTCAGTAGATAGTTTAGACGAGTTCCTGTGTACATAGTTGAATTGTAGACCTGTGATCTGTAGATAATGTAGTATGTCCACAGGAATGCTGTGGAAGTGCTTGGCGAGATCAGAACAGAGGTAACCTCCAAATTTCCCCCACTCTCTCTTTGACGGTGCTGCTGTGTGATCCGGCCGTGTTCAGCCCAGGATTCCTGCAGCTGCCCGAGCTGCCATTTCCACGCCGCTACCATTCCGCTACACTGATATCACCTTGTCAGCTAGGTGGCCGTGGAGCCTCAGAGGTCAAAGCAGAGACGCGTCCGGATTTAATTTACGGCCCTCGACATCGCCAGCACGGCATGACATAATCTTAATTAACATAATGCTCCCACAAACTATCAGGCTTGTGTGTGTTTTAATGACTTACGGCAACAAATGCTATTGCTGCTTGGGCAATTTAATTTAATTTTCAGAAACCTTTGACACAGAGATTGACTATCATTTTCAAAAGCTTGTCATCACGTTGTCATAAACAGGCTCTCTGATGAGTGGATCGGTCTTTCTGGCCCGGTCCAGGATGGGAGCCAAGCACAGCTGGCAGTGGCCACTGTCATGAAGCGAAGTTACATACTTGTGAGAAGCTGTCATTTTTCCCTCCCTCAGTCGACACAAAAAAGAGCACATTTCTCAAACCCAGATTTAACATCAAAATTATAGTTCTCCACAAGCAGAGCCGGTCGTGTGCATCGAATGACTGGCTTTTAAAAAATCATGGAGAACACGGCTAACTCTCCACTTCTCAAATCAGAACATGGCCGCACTCCAAGTGGGTCTATTTTGGGATATCAGTCTGAGTGCCACCTTGACTTTCTCTTCGGGCTAAAGAGACGCTGCAATCAAGGGAACTCTGATGCATTTTTTTCCTTTTTCCTGGGCCTGTTATCTCACAGCCTTCATAGCACATATGGACTAGACCAAAGTGGACCCCCCAGCCAGCCCGAAGAAGTCTATTCTGGGTCTACATCCCCTTGAATTCCTCACATCCCCTTGAATTCCTCACATCCCCTTGAATTCCTCACATCACCTTGAATTCCTTACCTGGCTCCACATTTATAGCTATCAACAGAAACTAGGTTCTTTTCAAAAACCCAGTACTCTGACTCATGCATAACCATTATCACCATAAATATCCATCCATTATCCACGACTCCCCATCCAGTACTGGGTCACATCATGCCTGGAAGCATGGGGGCATGGTGCCGGAGATGCCCTGGACAGGATGTCAGTCCATCACGGGGCACACACACAAACATCACACACCGAGGGCAATTTACAGACCAATTTCCGCAGGCTGCAGAGGTCCTGGGGAGAGCACCGCATGCACATCAAGACTGAGAAATTGGTAGAAATATGTTTATCACCAAACCACAGCATATCAAAACTAAGAACCAGGTTCGAGGTTCACCTTGTATCTCAAACGTACCTGCATGAAAATGGCAAGTGCAGTCTGGTTTGTACCCCCAACACTTTATAAAAATAATAAAAAATCTTGGTGTGCCCCTCAACACAAATTAAATGTTATCCTATCAAAGACTCGCAGAGTCCTCGCTGGAGAGAGGAACCTGATTACAAACCTAATTGAGCATCTCTTTCTGTCTATGGCGGTGTTATTTTCTTTTTTCAATTCTAATTTATTATTATGTATCGATTGCTGCTGTACTTATTGTATTATATGTATTTGGCATTATGGTTTACAAGAAGCATGTAAGAATTCCATTGTGCTGCTTGTGTACCACAATAAAAATCTTTGAAACCTTGGAATGTTGGCGTAGAAACATTAATAGCTCCCCGATATTGTCTGACATAGAGGATTTTTCATTTCTGTAGTGGGCTGAATTTAAAGAAACTAAGTATAGAGGTGGCTGTTTCAGACCATACCTGATACTGAATACAATGTTCATTACGAAAAGCACATTTCCAATAGCGCAACATAAAAATAATGAAAGATGCTCACAACGAAAGTCTACCTCTCTATTTTCCACTTATGGCCTGACATATGTGTTAAATGGCAGTCGGAATGTTTACAGAAAAAAAAAACAAAATATAAGTACTTGCACTTAAGCTGAGTTAGAAAGGAATGAGTGTCAAAGTGAATTGAGCATTCAAACCCTATAAATAGCAAGCGTGGCTGTGGAGGGATGCAGGATGGGTGTACAGCAGAGCCACACCACTGAGAGGCTGTGGGGGGATGCAGGATGGGTGTAAGGCAGAGCCACACCACTGAGAGGCTGTGGGGGGATGCAGGATGGGTGTAAGGCAGAGCCACACCACTGAGAGGCTGTGGGGGGATGCAGGATGGGTGTACAGCAGAGCCACACCACTGAGAGGCTGTGGGGGGATGTAGGATGGGTGTAAGGCAGAGCCACACCACTGAGAGGCTGTGGGGGGATGCAGGATGGGTGTAAGGCAGAGCCACACCACTGAGAGGCTGTGGGGGGATGCAGGATGGGTGTAAGGCAGAGCCACACCACTGAGAGGCTGTGGGGGGATGCAGGATGGGTGTAAGGCAGAGCCACACCACTGAGAGGCTGTGGGGGGATGCAGGATGGGTGTAAGGCAGAGCCACACCACTGAGAGGCTGTGGGGGGATGCAGGATGGGTGTAAGGCAGAGCCACACCACTGAGAGACTGTGGAGGGATGCAGGATGGGTGTAAGGCAGAGCCACACCACTGAGAGGCTGTGGGGGGATGCAGGATGGGTGTAAGGCAGAGCCACACCACTGAGAGACTGTGGAGGGATGCAGGATGGGTGTAAGGCAGAGCGACTCCACTGAGAGGCTGTGGGGGGATGCAGGATGGGTGTAAGGCAGAGCCACACCACTGAGAGGCTGTGGGGGGATGCAGGATGGGTGTACAGCAGAGCCACACCACTGAGAGGAATTGCAGAGGAATAGCTCTTACAAATCCCTATAACTAATATGTCTGTGGTTATGCATGTGGCATTATGTGTGTGTCTGTGTGTGTGGTTATGTATGTAGTTTTGTGTGTGTGTGTGTGGTTATCTATGTAATTTTGTGTGTGCTTGTGTCCGTGGTTATGTATGTAGTTTTGTGTGTGTCTGTGTATGCCGCTATACTTGTGGACTACGGAACATGGATTATTATGTAGGGAACTTAAATACATACCTTGTATCTTTAAACGGCATTTAAAAATTTGATCTCATTGATGTTTTTAAAATAGGAAGAGCTGCATGGAAGGATACTGAAGTCTTCCAGAGAAACTTATTCCTGGTGGACAATGAGCCATATAAAGCAATGGGGGAGGCGGCCCCGCAGCCAGCCAATGACAATCGATAACCACACTCCATTTACTCCAAAGAAATGCACTTCCTGCTGCTCCCCACACCCTCCTGTAGGCACAAACGTTGTTTTCGCCAGTGTCTAGTTTAAGAGCAAATTTGGCAGTTGATGATAAAGGGAATATTTGATGTAGCTCCTAGTGCACGAAAATGTGAGGCTTCAGTCTTCACAGTGCAGAAGCATCAGCTTGACTTCCCAGTCTTATTCTGGGTGTTTGCAGTAAAAGAGATAATGACATCACTTTGGAATTAAATATTATCCCTGTCTATAAATATTTATCTACAATCCATCTACATTAGGTCATCATTTATCCAGTCAGGGCCAGAGTGATCACATATTTGCAAACATGATTACACTTTAAATGATCAGTTTTTATATTTGTGCATTTTATATTAGCCATCCATCCGCTTCCCATAATCCTTTGCAGGGTGGATGGGACACCAGAGGACACGGGGAAAGGACACCAGGGGGCAAAGAAGACGGGATGCCTGGGAACACAGGGGACTGGACGCCAGGGGACACATGGGACGGGACGCCTGGGGACACGGGGGACGGGATGCCAAGGGACACGGACGATGGAAGGCCAGGGGACACGGGGGACTGGACGCCAGGGGACACATGGGGCGGGACGCCTGGGGACATGGGGGATGGGATGCCAAGGGACACGGGCGATGGAAGGCCAGGGGACATGGGGGACTGGACGCCAGAGGACACATGGGGCGGGACGCCTGGGGACACGGGGGACGGGATGCCAAGGGACACGGGCGATGGAAGGCCAGGGGACATGGGGGACTGGATGCCAGGGGACACATGGGGCAGGACGCCCGGGGACACGGGGGACGAGATGCCAAGGGACACGGGCGATGGAAGGCCAGGGGACACGGGGGACGAGATGCCAAGGGACACGGGCGATGGAAGGCCAGGGGACACGGGGGACGAGATGCCAAGGGACACGGGCGATGGAAGGCCAGGGGACATGGGGGACTGGACGGCAGGGGACACATGGGGCGGGACGCCCGGGGACACGGGGGACGAGATGCCAAGGGACACGCGCGATGGAAGGCCAGGGGACACGGGCGATGGAAGGCCAGGGGACACGGGGGACTGGACGCCAGGGGACACATGGGGCGGGACGCCTGGGGACACGAGCGACGGAACGCCAGGAAACACGGGAGACGGGATGCCAAGGGACACGGGCGACGGAACGCCAAGGGACACGGGCGACGGAACGCCAGGGAACACGGGGAAAGGATGCCAGGGGGCAAAGAAGATGGGATGCCTGGGAACACAGGGGACTGGACGCCAGGGGACACATGGGACAGGACGCCTGGGGACACGGGGGACTGGATGCCAGGGGACACGGGCGATGGAACGCCAGGGGACACGGGGAAAGGATGCCAGGGGGCAAAGAAGATGTGATGCCCGGGAACACAGGGGACTGGAGGTCAGGGGCGACAAGACCCCAGGGGATGAAACCAGGAGATTCACAAAATACTAAAACCCAGAAAACTAAATACTGACTTAAGTCCCTGAACGGAGAGGACCTCAATTATTGTTTTATGCAGAGTTTGCACTGGTGCTGTCCAGTGCTGGGCTTTGTGGCATCTGCTGGTGCAATAGTCACCCCTGCATATTTGCTGAATGCTTACTGCTGGACTTCCGGAGTCTGCATAGCATTCTCAGTCCAAAGAAACACTAATGGGCAGAGCGGTCAGGAAACGCAGAACTCCGCTCAGCACGGTTCTGTGGAAGCTGGACGGAACTGCAGAGCGACAAAGGCCCAGACCAGTGTCTCTCGTGACCTTCATCCAATCCTGTCAGATAAGCGAGTGGCTGACCGAAATGCCTCTGAATAAATGTGCCGGTCGTACTGATACGTAAATAATGCAACGACTCGAATATAAAGAAATAGGAAAAGCCTTTCGGGATTGTGACTCATGGGGATGTTAGTATCACGAGGCTGTGAAATTGGCGGGCAGGTGGGAGGGGGGAAGTGTGGGCAGGTAAGGAGGGGCTGAGCGGGAATATCCGGCAAAGCAGAGGTGTAGCAGGATGCCATGCTGGGATGGGCATTTGGGTGTGCAGGGGGGAGACCAGTGTTCAAAGGGTGTCAGAGCTCTTGGATGGGGTTGGTGGGGGAGGGGCTTTGCTGTGAGATGTCTCTTTAGAACACGACACCATGGACTCTCCACCCTGAGGCTTGTGGACCGATGTCACATTCTCGAAAGCACAGATACTGCAGTGATGGTCTCACTTATTCTGGCCTTGGAGCACAGACCCCCCCCCCCCCCAACAAATTGTATTGACAGGGAGGGGGGGGTTCAAAGTCATTGGTTTGTTAACCGGTCATTTTAATACGTGGCTATGAGCCTGCCTTAGGGGCTGAACCCAAAGAGTGCTTCGATATATGTGGCTATGAGCCTGCCTTGGGGGCTGAACCCAAAGAGTGCTTCCATATACGTGGCTATGAGCCTGCCTTGGGGGCTGAACCCAAAGAGTGCTTCCATATACGTGGCTATGAGCCTGCCTTGGGGGCTGAACCCAAAGAGTGCTTCCATATACGTGGCTATGAGCCTGCCTTGGGGGCTGAACCCAAAGAGTGCTTCCATATACGTGGCTATGAGCCTGCCTTAGGGGCTGAACCCAAAGAGTGCTTCCATATACGTGGCTATGAGCCTGCCTTGGGGGCTGAACCCAAAGAGTGCTTTGACATACGTGGCTATGAGCCTGCCTTGGGGGCTGAACCCAAAGAGTGCTTCGATATACGTGGCTATGAGCCTGCCTTGGGGGCTGAACCCAAAGAGTGCTTCGATATACGTGGCTATGAGCCTGCCTTGGGGGCTGAACCCAAAGAGTGCTTCGATATACGTGGCTATGAGCCTGCCTTGGGGGCTGAACCCAAAGAGTGCTTCGATATACGTGGCTATGAGCCTGCCTTGGGGGCTGAACCCAAAGAGTGCTTCCATATACGTGGCTATGAGCCTGCCTTGGGGGCTGAACCCAAAGAGTGCTTCGATATACGTGGCTATGAGCCTGCCTTGGGGGCTGAACCCAAAGAGTGCTTCGATATACGTGGCTATGAGCCTGCCTTGGGGGCTGAACCCAAAGAGTGCTTCCATATACGTGGCTATGAGCCTGCCTTGGGGGCTGAACCCAAAGAGTGCTTCAATACAGTATATGTGGCGGTTACCCATAATACCTCGGAAAACAAAACGATGACTTTACTAACTAGGCAATTGCAATTTCACTACACACCTCCCTGAAGATCTCACTCCCCACTATTTAAAAGGAGATCTCACCCTCAGTCAGGGAAGAACATCGTGATCTTTCACTTGATCGCCTGTGTGCAGCCTGAAGGCTTGGCTGAGATGTTTTCTCCCTGAGCTCTCCCCAAGGCTTCAGAAGAAGCCTGTCACAGACGTCAGGGAGGTTTGACCTGGCAAGTCACATCAGGCTCTCGCAGACAAGACCACGGAGGAACATCACAAGTTATTGGGCAGTTTTGTAGTGGAGCCTAACTTTCTAGAGGAAGCTAATATTCTTTTGTAATACCCATCATACATTTTTAATAAGCAGTATATGCTGCCTTTCTGTTGGGGACGCACAGAGAACCGTGTCACCGAAAGTTTGGATAGGAAGTCAGTTTGTCATGGTTCAGGGCAAAGTAGGGATGTCAACATCACATGAAAGGAAAGATGAAGCAGTAGAAGAGAAAATGAGCAGTATGGAGAGATGCAATGGTCAGATGACTCTCACACTCACCACATTAGTACTACAGTGATTAGCGGCCTATCACAGGAAGCACATGGGCGGCTCATTAAAACAGACACACTTTATATCCCCGTTTCAGCATTTTGAGTGTTTAAGCTGAGGATGCATACTGCAACATCCAGTGAAAACCCAGGACAAGCATAGCAGGGCTTCATAGGCAGAGACAGGTTTAGATTGGGATCGCAGCCCTGAAGCAGTGAGCTGATTACTGAGCTGAGTTACTCCCTGTGTCAGCCCTGTCTGTGCAGTGTAATGTGCTCCGGTGCCTCCTGGCTACCATGTATAAATGCTGCTGTATACAGAACATATACAGTACTGTGCGATTAAAAGTGCAACATACGGACAGTGTTCTCTAATTAGACAAAATGTCTCCAGAATATTATAAAAAAACTGCTATTTTGAAGTTGTGGGGACAATTTCTTCAGTCTCCACAAAGGGAAATTTCATTTTTTTTTAAATCTGTGACTGCAATCAAAAAATAAAAAATGCAAAAAGTCTCATATTTCGATTGGTTATTAATGGTTAAGGTTAGGGCTGGGTAGGGGTTAAGGTTGTCATTGCTGGGATTTCGGTTTTTTGAATATGAAGATGAATGGATGGTCCCCACAAATATTTGTGAGTGTGTGTGTGGTGGGGGGGTGTTGGAGGACTCGATTTTACCATCAGTAAAACATGAGATTTCACTGAGATTTAAGCAAACTGAAGCTGTTCATCTCCCAGTGCCCTCTCAGCATACAGTATAGCCCTCAAACTGGCATGTCAGAAGTCTGGAGAATGAAACTGTAATAGTCAGAATACGACTCACAGATGAAATGGCTGGGGCCTGCCGTGTGCATACGTGTAAATCTGGCTGAAAGACCGCTAAGATTAGATAGTGCTGCTTTACAGAAACTGGGCCACTAATGAGTGTAATCAATCAGAGGGAAAAAGAGACTCACTGCAGTCCTGACTCTTATCCATTAATGCGGCCAGGTAATTTACCAGAGTAACTCCGGTTAAGTACCTGTGTCCTTGTGGTCAGACATCCTTGTGCTTAAACACCATAGTACCTCATGTCAAGCCCCAAGCCCACAGGTAACCGGTACTAAAATAAAGCAGGAAAAATTCTTATTATGAAATCATTGTGGCTCTGAGTAAAATGAGACCATTTCAAAATACAGTATAATACATAGTCACTTTTACTAATGATACTACTTTATAGAATATGGTGGGGGTATCCATGCTATTTGGTGGGTAATTGAAGGAGGTGATGTCGCTATGGGCGCCTCTGGGTTCGATCAGCTCATAATTGGCCTGAGAGCACTTGGAGGCGGGAGTGATGGTTCTGCGCTGAGGAGCGGGTGGCCATGAGCACTTCTCAGGCTGAAATAGGACCTCCATAACGCAACAACACAAAACGATACAAAACACGCTGCTGTACACACTAATCCTCCCAACGAAGAAGCAAAGAGACACGACCCATATATAACAAACGGTAAGCGATCTCCATAGGTTCTGGTAAAGGCTGATCAAACAGCACAGCTTTTTATGACTGTAGAATAGAATAGGACAGCAGGACATGCGTTGGATAAGCGAGCATCACCACGAGTTCATGCAAGCTTCAAAGCGGCCGCTTGTTAGACCCGCCTTTTAAAAAGGTGAGGAGAGATGGACAGAGACTATATTTAAAGGGTGAGCCCTTGTGAGCGCAACCGAGTGCGTGATTATGGAAGAGAACCCAAGTTCTGCTATATCACACTATACTCATTTTAATAAAGATGCTGTGGAATCTTCAACTTCATATCAACTAATCAATTAAAAAAAAATGAATTCAGTAATGAGCTCACTGAAGAATTTCCTGCTGCTCTGCACTTCTGCTACTTTATGGTTCTGCAACTTTGAGTTTGGCTGTAATTTACAGTCTATAAGTCTGGGAAAAGACCCTGTTTATGTGCGTATCAGCACACAGGGCAGGCGATGTCATGCACAACTCTCTAGATGAACCTCAGTCTCTGGAAGGCGCTCTGTCCTCCTGTCACCTAGAGCAATGTTTCTCAATCCAGTCCATGAGGACCTTCCAGAAAGTCCACATTTTTGCTCACAGGGAGCAAAAGTGTAGAATGTCCGGCAGGCAGCTCAGAGGGAGCAGAAACCTGGACTGCCTCAGAGTCCCCAAGGAGCCCGAGCACTCAAAACAACTGTCCATACGTCAAACAATATTAAAAATACTGTAGCACCATCAGTATCTATTCTAATTTTCATACCAAGGTAACGGTCAGGTGGTCATATTTAAAAAATGATTTTTCGCGTTTTAAACCTAACTCATCTTTTGAAGTGATCCATCAGTCAGAAAATTCAGGAAAGGGGCTAATGGCTAAAGCTGAGCGAGAGACAGCACAAGCCCTGAGGCAGTAAGGTACCATAATATACTGTAGGGGGGCACCAGGGGCAGACGCGTGTGAGGGAATCCCCACAGAGCCCTCGGGAGAGACACCAGGCTATAAGCAGAGCCGCTGGCCGAATAAGGGTTCAGGAGCGAAGAGCTAGAGTTTCTGGTCTCTGATTTCACCAAGGAGAGCGGAGAAAGAAGAGGAAGGGAAGCTCTCAAGGGGTTCAGAGGAATGGAAGAGATGCATCTCTCCAGTGTGGGAAAGTCGAGGGTTCTTCAGTTCCGGTCCTGGAATGCGAATCTGAGACACAGTCTGCAGATTTCCCTGCTCAAGCACACCTACTGACCCTGGAAATTAGCTGTTGAGCCGAGTAAGATGTGTTTGAAATCTTAGCAGTATTTACCTCAACATACAGCAGCACACAACACAGCAGAGAACAGATTCAATACAATACAATAAATAGACATGAAAATAAATAGCCAGCACAGCAGCTGCAATGAGGGATGTCGACCCTAATGGCTGATAGGGCACATGCTTATCATACTGATAGCGCACAGCTGCATTGTACTCAGAGAGCTGGACCCAGATGTGGCTCCTGAGCTTTGAGTGCAGCCATCTAACACATTGGTCTGTCTGCATTCAACAAAAGCAGAGAGCATGCTGGGTGGGGGGGGGGTTACTACTGGGGGCATCCAGTCTAGCAAATGCATGATACAGAGGAAGGAAGATTTATATGTGTAGCATTGATAGTGCATGAGGGCAAGTCGTCCGATTCCTGTGACGACACACCCCCACCCCCCCCACATGCACACAAAGACTGAGCCTCAAACAAACTCCTCCAGCTCGGCCCTAAGGCTGAACACAGGTTAATGTCTTCAAAGTGCAGATACAGCCACCTGACAACAGCACAGCCCTGCCCCCCTCCCAGGCTCACCTGCCGCCATCCCCTCCCCCGAGAGACTGCTGTGGTGTCTCTTTCCCCATGGAGCAGCATTCCCATTCCAAGCGGGGGGGGGGGGGGGCATTAAGAAGCTATACTGCTTTATCTCGCCCCATCTTCTCCCCCGATCTGGAAATCGGAACCACAATTCCCCAGAAAGCCCCCCAGGGATGCCCCTGTATACGCTGGCCCAAACAGGCAGGGGAACACAGCACATGGAGGACAAAACAGCAACCATTTAGAAAAACTTGCCCCTGGGTGCTGAGTCTATGAATGCAAACTGTTATTGTAAAATCTGCTGTTCTTACACTTAAGTTGTGAACTTATTCATCCATTGGGGGGGGAGCATGAGTGAGGTGAAAGGGTGGGGAGAGGAGGGGCAGGGAGGGGAAGGGGTGGGGTGAGGGGGGGCAGGAAGAGGTAGTAAGGTGAAGGGGTGGGGCGAAGGAGGATAAGGGGTGGGGTGAGGGGGGGAGGGGGGGGAAGGGGTGGTGTGAGGGGGGGCAGGAAGAGGAAGTAAGGTGAAGGGGCGGGGCGAAGGAGGAAAGGGGCGGGGCGAAGGAGGAAAGGGGCGGGGGGAGGGAGGGGAAGGGGTGGGGAGATGGGCAGGAAAAGGAAGTAAGGTGAAGGGGCGGGGCGAAGGAGGAAAGGGGCGGGGCGAAGGAGGATAAGGGGCGGGACGAAGGAGGATAAGGGGCGTGGCAAAGGAGGATAAGGGGCGGGGCAAATGAGGATAAGGGGTGGGGCGAGGGGGGGAGGGAGAGTAAAGGGCGGGGTGAGGAGGGTGGGGTTTGGGTCGGTGAAGGCCTTCCCAGCACAAAAAACTTACTGGTTTCTAAACTGGACTGTGCTGGATATGTGGTTATGAGGTGAATATGCACATAGCCATCAGAGGCTGGATATGACAGATTACCATCAATATAGAGTGTACTTTGACTAAAGAACAATAAATATTATAAAATTTAGTGCTGATTTACTCTGAAATGTACAGCAGTAGCTGGGAAGGATAATGACAATAATAAAGTGCACTGAAGCATGTTTGGCTTATGCTAACATTACGGCTAATGCTCCTACATAAATAAGGGGCTTTTAATAGGTGAGCCAGTAGAGAGATAAACGGCTGGCAAATTTAATCATAATAAAAAACTACCCAGGTACAAAGTCAAAGGGTTTTCTAATAGGACATAAAAAGCAAAATATGATACCAGAAAAATAGTGCTTAACAGCAGAAACCACAAGTTTCCCGAAAAACGAGGTTTAGGATCCACTGAAAAGGCCAAGAAACTGCCAGCCAACAAAAGACAATTTTTTCTGCCCTTCAAAGCCGAAGAAATTCATATTTGTAACTGCAAACAACAGCACAATTCTTTTTGCCTCAGAGCAGTTTACTGCATTTTGATATGCTGCACAAATGCCAAAAATGCTGCACCATTAGCACAAGTTCTATATTTCATTAGTCTTTCTTGCACATCAAAGGGGCATTTTCAGCCTGGCCTCAGTGCGTGCGGCAGCCATCATGTGACAATGAGACTAGTTTGGCCGTTAAGTCACATGACTCCTGGCGATAGCATGGCTGGGCCGTTGCCAGCAGGGTCCTTTAAGAGTTTAATAACCCAGTACTGAGAGAAAGGTGCAAATTAGCTCAATTAGGGGAAGATCAGCTGCTTAACTGTGGAAAAACAGAACGTAAATCAAGCTCCTGGGATGGGGAATGGCAAACCCCGCCCACATCAACTGTCCACTCAGACAAAAGCGATGTTTTCAGAATTTTCCCGATAAACATTAAATCACAATGAATCTCGCTGAAGGTCCCACAGACCCCTGGAAAGGGAACCCAAAGGGATGGCCTCATGGAGTCTATCATCCAATCATTCGCCTGCGCCTGAGATGAAGCTGATCCTTCAGGCATTGGAGAAGATGCCCAAGGCTGTGTACTGCTCTGGGTGCAATTAAGCGTCACTTATGTACCTTGTTTTGTGCTAAGCTGCCATTTTCGTGTCTATATGATACCATCAGTTAGTCTAGTCAAGTCTGTCCTTTCTTTGATCTATCTATCTATCTATCTATCTATCTATCTATCTATCTATCTATCTATCTATCTATCTATCTATCTATCTATCTATCCATCCATCCATACCTATCCCGTTGCGTCCACTGAGCCCATGAAAGATGAGACACAATCACGACACAAAACGCCAGTCCACCACAGATCACAGAGTCGCACACTCGACAGTGGCGTTGCCCCATATATAGCTGGGGAAATTTCAGTTAATTTATCTGAAGGCGTTTGTCAGCACAAGGGAAGCGTGTGAGACGCTTGCAAGCTGGACAGAGACTCTTTGCTGATAGGCACTCAGTCATAATGGAGTTAAACATATCAGGGAAATCGCGAATCAGGGAGACAAAGGGTGCTATGGATCAGGAGGCATGTGGGGCCTCTACAGACAGTAATTAAGCCACAAAATGGGGGTGTCTGCATCCCGTGTCACTCAGCCATGCACAGCATTTCGGCTTAGGTGAGACTAGGACACCTGCCTGTGTTTGTGAGAGATCGGTATCCATGTGTGCTAACGAACATGCAGTGGGGTATCACTAAAGGCCTGTTCAAAGAGATTCAACACAGAAACAATAGCAATAAAATTACTATAATGGCTATAATCTTATTAGGTTCTGTACTGCATACCTTTGGACCTGGACATTCACCAGAAGCTCAGCCTAGTTACACTTATGCCTAATCGACACCTGCACAGCCATATGTTTGTAATGGGCTATTTACCTCACATGCATGCAAATGTAAATAATCAGATCAACAACATGTTGCATCTATACCAGGCCAAAGCAAGTCACAGAAACGAGGGACGACCTAAGCGAGAGTCTCCTGAGTTACCTAAACCGTGCATCTTGGGGGAAACGAGAATGTGCAGAGGAATCCCATGGAGACGCGATGACACACACGCACTGTCACACGCACACACAGACACACATACGCTCACACACACAGACACACACACGCACACACAGACACACATACGCTCACACACACAGACACACACAAACATACGCTCATGCACACACACACACGCTCACACGCATACACACACACACTCACACATGCACTGTCACACACACACGCTCACACGCATACACACACACACTCACACACGCACTGTCACACACACACACAGACACACATACGCTCACACACACAGACACACACAAACATACGCTCATGCACACACACTCACACGCATACACACACACACTCACACATGCACTGTCACACACACACACACGCACACACACATACGCACACACACACTCACACACACACGCACACACAGACACACATACGCTCACACACACAGACACACACAAACATACGCTCATGCACACACACACACGCTCACACGCATACACACACACACTCACACATGCACTGTCACATACACACGCACACACATATACGCACACGCTCGAGCCCAATATGATGGGGCCAGGTTAGGCCACGTTATGCTACAGATACAAGAGGAAATTCCAGAAGGCTATCGACCTCAGCAGCAGATACACGAATATTCCTGTCAACTAAACGGCTTGTTTTTTCATTGCTGTTTTGTACAGTAATAATGACAAACTTGAACTCGAAAGTAGATGTGCCAATATTTACATGCTTTCATCCCACACGTGATAAGAGCGAAGTGAAAGGACAGGAGGAGGGGAAGAAAAGCAGTAACAGATGGTGGCGGGAAAGTCATGTTTGAAATGGACCCTTCAGCTTGCTGGAGCTTTAACAGGCATAATCAGTAGCTCATTATTATTATTTTTGATGTAAATATACTGAACTGAGTGTTTTGCAGCCCGGCAGCCCATCAGAGTACATACATTTCTGCACTTTAATGCTCAATTCAGACTATTTTCTCATTCCTCGATGTACATGTTCTCAAAAGACAGTTAAATACAGAAATGTAAGCTAAGTACAGACCCCCAAAACTTATACATTAGAATAATAAGAAGAATAATAATACAAAACAATGCTAGTGTATTCTATCTGCGTTTGGACTGAGCTGCTTCAGCCTTGTGTGTTTTCGAATGCAGTACGCTTCAGAAATTCTGCTAATCCAGGCACGTGTCTGTGAGATCTAACCGCTCTCTCCGCTACAGAGAGACAGCATTCATCAGTTTGATATTTGTTTCCAAACACCACTAGTCATGAGCCAAATAAATCATGACGGCAATAAAAAACACTCAAAGACTTAAAACGGTGCTCATGCCAGTATGGCCGGAACGTACTGGGAGCGTTTGAGGTGTGGAGTGTAGCGTGGGAGCTTGGGCTCGACCCCGATCTGCCCACCCAGCACGGAAACGCCCGGAAGGGGGGGCTTTGTTCCGGAGTAGTGGGACATGAACAGACACAAGCCGAAAACAGTGCCTGGTTAAGCTGGCAGTGTTTCAGGTAGCCTTTTCACACCAGCATTAACGCGGTCGGGGGGGGGCCAAGGGGGGGTGTTGCCAGGGGGGTAGCGCTGGTAAAATTTTATTAAACAAAGTTAGATGAGGGGCCTTTTTAGTGAAAGCCTTGTATGCCAGAAATATGCTAATCAATGTTGGACCGCGAACAGCAGTCTGACAGAGAACCACTACAAGTCGGTGATTAAAAGCGAGCCTCTTGTGTGAATGCATCGGTGCGTTACAAACCCCCACGACTCACAATTAAGCCCTCGCTCTCCCCCAACCGTGACTCCCTTGGGGAAGCCCCGTAATACGAAATCACTCATTTTTTTCTTTTGCTCATCTGGCTGCTGTCCTCGTGACAGTGTTAGGGACCCAAAAAATGGCAACCCAAAGGAACGCAGATACGCTGCAGTTCCTCCACACAACTGGAAGGGCAACATCTTAAACTTTCCAGTTTGGCTGAATCTGAGATGCATCCAAAAAAATCTATTTTCTCTGTTTCAGGCGTTCAACAGGCGCAATGCACATCATTCCCACGTTTTTCAAGATGGCCTCCACTGCTGCTATCGCTTCATCTCTCCTTCATTGATCCCTCTTGAGGCCACCGCCATGAGTAATACATACCAGCTAGTTTCTGTTCTTCTGCATGGACGTACCTCTGTCTATAAAGCAGAGTAAGTATACAGTGTAGGGAATAAGAATAAAGGTTCTTGGTTTACATCCCATGGAAGGGCCTGCTTGTGAAACCTTGAGAATGTGACTGGCAATCACTGTTGAAATTGGTGAAGAAAAATAATAAATTTAAGTTGTAGCAAGTGACAGTGATGCCAAAGCTACAAAATGTAAATGTAGTTCAGCCACGCAAGTGTACAAACAACATGAAATGCAGTAAAACATGCCTGGAAAAGACACAATAGTTGAGTCAGAGGGGCTGAAGCAATGCTGCTGTAGGACGTCTGCCGTGCGACGCGTGGGAAGACGCACCGCTCCTTAGCTCTGCTGTCTTACTTTGTGAGCCCTGTTTTTGTTCCCAAACTCAACTCCCAGTTTCTGCGTCAGTAGAACATCCCTTGTAATAAATTTCTACGGAAAGCAGCATTTTCTCCAGTGTTACATTTCGTGGGTTTATCGTTTGAACAGCTAATGGAGGCTCCTGCACTGACTCTGGACATTTTTAGTTTAAACGCAACGCTGAGAGTTTTTCGCTCCACTTACAGCTGGGAACTTGAAGGAACAGAGACTTTTGTCTTCCTCCTTCACAGGAGCATCTCAACAGGGTTGCAGGCATAACCAAATGGATCTGACACTGACAGCCGGCCACTCTCTACTTTCCATAGCGAAAACTCCCACAACTGTCTCTGTGGCCTGCACACACTGCTACAGTACATATAATAATCGTCATGCACTTACTATGAGCATGGGAGGAAATTCCCGTCAGTGTTAATGCTAGAGCAGTATTAGACTGATTAGAGACTCAAGCTGATTCTAAATAGGTAAATAATTCTGAAAAAAAATTGCGCTGGACATCTCAAAGGTTCTTCCTTTGTTTCTGATACGTTGATGCGCGTCCCCCTGCATCTGCATCTTTCTTCATATTTACAATAAAACCTCTCCGAGTGTTTTTTTCCAGCTGTTTTTCATCTCAAAGAGCCCTGGAGCATGTAAGATGTAAGCGGCATTCAAAACAAACTTCAAAACCTTCCGCTCTTTATCCGGAGGATGCCCTAACCCTCAGTCCTTCCCTTTTGTTCCCACTATTTACTATACATTTGTCTTTTTATCTTAAGTGGAGGACAGCACACTCTGCACTTAGTTAAGCCTGTTTCAGCAGTGACATTTGAGAGGCGGTGTGGTATATTTCTTTGTGACATATTTTGACATTAAAAAAATCTCAACGAAAGGATTGTAAAGCCCCACAGCCTCATTATGGACAGAAATGACCCACTTTCCAGTTCAGGGTGCACTTTAGGCCAATGGCGACAAAGCAAGGGAAGCCAGCTTGTGTAACGGCTGTTTCGTCTTGAATATAATGCCTCAAGTGTTTTTCACAGCTATTTTAAGAAATGAACTCCATCTTCCTTCTTGCACTGAAAAAAGCCTGTTATACACTCAGAAAATGTATATGAATGCATCGGAAGTAATTGCGTTTTTTAAGGTCACAGTAATTTCAGTCAAGCTATACGTTGGTGTTGCAGACTGCGAGGAACATTGAGATATTGCTTTTCACCTTTTGCATGTAGCTCTAGACTGCTGATCTGAGAACCATCACTGCTTTGATTATGGTACAACAGTTTTGGACAGGGTGAACCACAAGAGTTAAATTACACGTTACTTTTGATTGTCATTCTGAAAATGAACGTGCTAGCCAACTGCATTCAGCGGTGATTAATGGCGTAAAATGTACAATGTTTTCATATTAATGTCAATATATCATTCAGCGCGTCTCATAGATTTAGCCTCAGCTAGCAAGACGGCTGTTTCCCTTACATTTCTGTAACATAGTTTCTTACAAAGTTAGCTTTGGCAAATTATCCCCTTTGTCTTTCTTTTCCATACAGTATGATCAATGATCGGTTTCATTTTTTGGATGTTCCCTTGCATCGTCTGGCATTATACACATAATTAGCTACTAAGTACATTCCTCTATTGTCAACCCAGTAGTGCCATTGTTTTTCTATGCAGTCTGAAGTTAGCCTCCCTAGTGGCTACATTTAGCCTAAAGATAAAAGCTCAGCAATGGAAAGTGTTCCCTCCATGACGCGGATACTCACCCAGCGGAGTTCCAGTCAGTCCTTGAAGTGAGAGATTCCCCATTTCTCAGGATCCATCCCCCTAAACCGCATTGATCTAAATGCTTTGTACCCTTAGAGAATGTCGCCTTGCCTTTGTACATAAGAGCCTCTCTGCTCTTTACGCCGTCCTGCACCTCCCGCCCCCCCCCCCCCCCCCCCCCAAAGTTTAATGCTGACACAGCCTCCACCCAAATGCTCCCTCCTCGTTGACGTTAATTGCCTGGCATTCATTTTACTTAAAGTGTCCTTGAGCTCTTGTGTATAGAAAATATCGGGTAGTCATTCAATGGCCACCTTCATTTCTTGCCTTTCACGGGATTCTTACCTTGTGACGCAGACAATCTGTTAAGCTAAGGACAATATGCAAGCAACAAATATTAATTTGAGAGGAGGTTGGAGGAGGAGGGAATTGCACAAGGTGTTAGTGATAGTAAAGCAATGAACTCTTCCTTAGTCTACATGCCTGGCATTTACAGCTATTACAGTCCCTATGAATAGGAGAATCAGCAGCATATGCTTATTGGTTTACAGCAATTCTTCAATGCTGTGTTAGTTGCAGGCCATTGCTTGACATATAAAGCAGAAACACAACAGCTCGCACATGCTAACCTACGAGGTGTCTCATTCAGTCCTTTGAGTGTCAAGAAAAAGCTCAGTGAGAGAACTAGTATTAAGAAACATCTGTTGGGGTCACACACGTTTAGAACATATAGAACACACATGTTTAGAATATTTAGAATGCACACGTTTAGAACACACACATTTAGAATGCTTTCTTGCAGAGTAACCTGCTGTCCTTTAAAAGCAAGGGCTAAAATACTATGAGCAAAGCTAGCTTTACGGAGAACATAGCATTCAAAGACAATGTTTTGTGAGGTGAGCTGATCCTTAAAGTCCTGTAGCGGCATTTTCAGTGTGGCATGTGGACTTGCTTTGCACGCCTGGCACACAGCATGTGCCGCGTTCAGCCACCAACATGTAGCCTGGCCTTCATTTATGTTTCCTTTAGTTCCGCACAACGATTCGCTGAGGGCAGAATTTTCCTTACGCCCGCCCCAAGGAGCAGCTTTTCGTGTCGGTTGCCATAAATTTAAAACCAACTAAACGGAACTTCTGAGCTTACAAATTGGGTAAACTGGGCAATCCATTACAGACAGAAGTGTGTCCGGGGACTGACACACGTCATATTTACCGTGGTAAATTGACAGGAACTGCAGCAGGCCCTATGCTTACCGTGCCAATGCACTGGAACAGCTGCTTGCTTAAGAAGCATAATCTTAGATGTTGGAGTAAACAATCGCTGCAGTGCCAGACTTACAGACAATGCTTCATTAATGACATTATTTAATTAGCAGATGACTATCTATATTTAAACAAAGGGAGGCAACAGAGTGTTTTTGGGCCCCCTACTCACCTCTAAGAGGAAGCAAACTTCTTGTGTCTTAACAGAGCTAGGAAGAGCACTGGTCTGCCTTCCATTTTTTACCTGAGCTCATTTCATCCAGAGAGCCAAAAGGTAGCACTGTCAGTTGCTTTGCCCACCCGTCGCATCTCAAGGGCTGTATTAAAATGCCACAGGTCCTTTCAAAGCTCCCACGCCCTGAGGATCAAGTTGTGAACAGACACACAAGGGCCCTGAGCATTAAATCACCAGCCTGCGGAAGCCACAAATTCAATGAAAAGAGTAGCGTTTGTGTAACCTTTTAACGTACTCTACGGACTTATTTAATCCATGCCAGAGTCATTCAGCTAGCAAAAGTGTTTAAATATTCAGATATGAATTACTTGGCATCCTGCAGGAAAATAGTTACACTTTCTTGCATCAAACTGATATATTTTTAGATCATTAGATTCTGCGCAGAATTAATCAAAATGTCTTTAGTGGCTAGTTATGCTACCATGGATTAGTTTGTATGTTACAGATTTTATTCAGATAGTGTGTTTTATGCCTCTGACGGTATTATCATAATACCTATGTTTGTCTTCGGAATATAATGGAGCCTTTGTATAGGGGAAGCTTTTACAGTGGGGACAAGCTCTTCCTAGCAGGAAAATCAGAACCTCCTCTTCTTCGAAATGGTTTATAGACATGGAATATATACAGAGATGAGGCGAAACATCACATCCACCATCACAAGACTGTGCATCGAGCCTGGCTGCGTTTTGGGCTGCATGCATAGCCGCAGATCAGACTTGCTGGTCCAGTGCATCCCACAGGTGCTTGGCATGTAGCTGATCATCCAACAATGCAACAGAAAACAGGATTCATCAGCCCAGACAACCTTCTTTCCGCGCCCCAAGGTAGGTCTGTACAGTGAGCCAGTACTGAAAAATACTGTGGTACCGGAGTTTTGAAAACAAGTGCAATACTTGCATTTTGAGAAAAGCTGAAACTTAATTATACTTCTCCATAGCAGTGTTATACATTCTCATATGCAGGCTAAATACGAAAAAAGACAAAACATCGTCTGACCTGCTTTTTTGACATTTTCTTTGAACTGATCTGCTTGACTATGACACGGATGATGTCGTTAAAAACATTTTTCTTTGACATGAAGCCGCTTATTTCAGATCCATTATGGAAACTAGGAGGGGGGGGGGGGGGGGGGGGCGTGGTTGAAAAACAAAATATCTGAGAATGTTTCCCCCTCTTTAGGAAAAAATACCAAAAATTATTTAAATTGAAAATTGGCTGAGAAGAGTGCTTGCAATTATTATTTTAATGCCATTATCTGAAGATAATATAATTCAGACCATGGCTTGCAGCTAATGGACAGTTTGCATTGGTATCTGAAGCTCACTTTGTATGTTGTGAACAGCGCTGCACGTTCACTTACTGGAATAACCCACAAGAATTCAGACAGCATGTGCAGATTTGAAAGAGGCTGTGAAGGTCTGTTTATACCAAACATTTTTATCATATCATTATCGTGTTATCTCAAAAAAACAATAAAAAAAAATTCTTTGCCTCCGTAAGTTAGTATCAATACCGAAACATAAATATTTTATGTTGTCACAGAACTACTCTGACTTCCAGTTCAGATGCTTGCGTACTCATTGTAGGGACTTCCGGTGATGGAGGGGCCCCAGCACGGGCACTCTGACTGGCCTCTGATTATGCAGGTGCATTCACAGCGGGGATCCATGCTCTGCTCGTCATGACCAAATACTCCTGCCCTCCTGTTGGTTTGTACCACACTGCCATTGACAAGACTTTGCTGCGGGAATCCCTGTCAGTAACTCATGATCTTCCACTCCTCAGAGTGCTGTGAGTAGGTACTCACCCCGGCTGACCGTCAGCCCCCCACAGCTCATGCTCCAACCAAGTTGCTTCACATGCTTTAGATGTTTCAGCTATCTGATGTATTCACTAAAATTCCATACCATGCCATGTCACTTGAGACCCTGGCAAAACAGTAATGTTGTGGTGGATCGCGGGCACGAAGCAGGAAATGAGGGGCAGGAATCCAGAGTGTCAAGGAAACGTAGGACTTATTTGGGGAAGGAACACTCGGAATACAACTGGCATGGGTGACGTGGAGACATTACCACGTTAATGAGCAGGACTGGGGAAACCATCACAGACACTCACTTAAATACACCGACTTAATCAACACGACTAGCATCGGCTGATGACACAGGGATTCCATACAGGGATTCCGCACAGGGATTCCATACAGGGATTCCATACAGGGATTCCACACGGGGTAAACGAGGGGGCGTGGCACACAGGGGGATCGGAACGATCAGGGCTTGACATGTGTATTGCTCAAGTTTATATTTCAGAGAGCTAGTAATTTCAGCACAGTACTTACAGATGCATGGCATGTGCTATTTATATATTTTTTAACCTCAGGATACCCTGAGCTCGTCTGTCCAGCTTCCGCTGCCCTATTTTGAGCATTACTCACGTCTGCTTGAATTCACAGCCAGAGAGGAATTACGTAAACAGCTGTGAAGAGGTATTTTGGCCCTTTCCTCTATAAAAGGTTGGCATATTTCTGGGGTTTATTTGATGTATATTTTTGGGACATCTTGCTTCAGAATATGCAACAGCGTTTCAGCCCAGGATTCTGACTCGGCTGTTCTGAAATATGAATTCATTGTGCTTGTGCCGCTCTGTTGTTAATTCACGTCCATGTTCTGCATCACTGTCACACTGGGCTTGACCCAACTTCTTTTGAGTTCCAGATCACAGACACTTGTATATTCTGCTGTAGATTTTTGTAATACAAACTTAGAATCCATTTGTTCTGTCAATGATCGCAGGCTATCCAGAGACAGAAGACAGTGTCATTAGAGTATGTATTACAGTATGTATGCATTATCCAAGCATAATGCTGTATTCATTCACTATAAAAGGACAAGCCACTGCATCCCAGGCACTCTGGGACCCGAAATGTCTGGTCAAACTGAGCTGTGTCTGCTGCTGCAGCTGAACAGTATTAACACTCCCTTACTTTAACTGCAGTAATAAATGCACATGTTCATCCATTCTTGTGTTAAGAGTAGCTAGTGTATTATATCATTGGAGTCGGACAATTTTTTATATATAAAACATTCACTGTAACTTCACACCACTGGCTGAAAGCCTTAAGCTGATGTCATAATGAACCAGCACAGTTCTGGAACAGCTTAATATCAGCAGACAATTTGATGAACTGTAATAACAGCGAGTTTCAATGATGCTACATGGGAAATCACTGCAGTAATACAGCACTTAAAATGTGCTAAATCATGCTTATATTATAGTGAGAGTTAAACATGCCTCCCATTCTATCATCTGAAATTCACCACTGATGAATTAACCATAAATGGTAATTTTCCATCTGTATATTTTAGCCATTGTCATCCTTAGCCATACAATTATCGTTCCATAATAATGAAAAGAAAACAAAAAAGTTAATTATTTGCTTCACTGGACAAGTTTTGAGCAGCAATGCATAGACAAATATTTAACAACCTCTAAGGTACAAATCAGGCACACATGCACAAACCAGGGGAGTTCACTGGGCAAATCAGGCACACGTGCACAAACCAGGGGAGTTCACTGGGCAAATCAGGCACACGTGCACAAACCAGGGGAGTTCACTGGGCAAATCAGGCACACGTGCACAAACCAGGGGAGTTCACTGGGTAAATCAGGCACACGTGCACAAACCAGGGGAGTTCACTGGGTAAATCAGGCACACGTGCACAAACCAGGTGAGGTCACTGAACAAATCAGGCACACGTGCACAAACCAGGGGAGTTCACTGGACAAATCAGGCACACGTGCACAAACCAGGGGAGTTCACTGGGTAAATCAGGCACACGTGCACAAACCAGGTGAGGTCACTGGACAAATCAGGCACACATGCACAAACCAGGGGAGTTCACTGGGTAAATCAGGCACATGTGCACAAACCAGGGGAGTTCACTGGGTAAATCAGGCACACGTGCACAAACCAGGTGAGATCACTGGACAAATCAGACACACGTGCACAAACCAGGGGAGTTCACTGGGCAAATCAGGCACACGTGCACAAACCAGGGGAGTTCACTGGCTAACATACTGCCAATGGAGCAGCAGTCAAAAAGATGTCCTTGCACGCTAAAGGTTGCCAGTTCAAGTCCATGAGCCCCTTCAACAGTATCTGCATGATACTGAATCTGAAGAGATCTAATAGGAGCAGTAATGGGGCCAGGAATAACATAGGCTTAGCAAATGTTTTACTGTAAGTCATGTATGGGGCAGAGTGTCTCAGCGGGTGTCTGTGATTGGATGGCTGCCAGATGAAATCCTGTGGATGGAAAAGTCCTTTTCTTATTTTTCCTTGCTCCTGTGCAGTGTCTTCTTAGATGCACACTCATCTCCACTTGTTGTGGTCCAGGGCGTCCGCTGGGTCCATGCCACCACGCTACATATCATCCTTCAACCAATCCATCTAGCGTTTTGCAACCATTCTCCCTGGCGCTTCCCTGGGGCACCAAGGTGCTCCGGATCACGTGTCCATACCATCTGCAGTGTGCTTCACACATCTTATTCACACTGGATCATGTGTCCATACCGTCTGCAGTGTGCTTCACGCATCTTATTCACACCGGATAACATGTAAATATCCTCTGCAGTGTGCTTCACACATCTTATTCACACTGGATCACGTGTCCATACCATCTGCAGTTTGCTTCACACATCTTATTCACACTGGATCACGTGTCCATACCGTCTGCAGTGTGCTTCACACATCTTAATCACACCGGATCACGTGTCCATACCGTCTGCAGTTGCTTCACGCATCTTATTTACACCGGATCACATGTCCATACCATCTGCAGTGTGCTTCATTCATCTTATTCACACCGGATAACATATTCATACCGTTTGCAGTCTGCTTCACACATCTTATTCACACCGGATCACATGTCCATACCATGTGCAGTGTGCTTCATGCATCTTATCCACACCAGATAACATGTCCATACCATCTGCAGTCTGCTTCACACATCTTATTCACACTGGATCACATGTCCATACCATGTGCAGTGTGCTTCATGCATCTTATTCACACCAGATAACATGTCCATACCATCTGCAGTCTGCTTCACACATCTTATTCACACTGGATCACGTGTCCATACCATCTGCAGTGTGCTTCACACATCTTATTCACACCGGATAACATGTCCGTACCATCTGCAGTGTGCTTCATGCATCTTATCCACACCGGATCACATATCTGTACCATATGCAGTATGTTTCGCACATCTTCTCCAAAAATGGCATCGTGCCCATGAGCTTTAGGACCCCCGTGTTGGTGACATGGAGCACTTGGCTTGGGTCAGGCTTAGCGACCAGCGAAGGATTTGCATCTCCACTGTGTGTAAAGGTCGGCTGTGGTTGGCAGAGTGATGTCACCAACTGGAACCCTGAGCAAGGTAGTTAACTCCTAATTCTCGAAGAACTGTCTGACCCTGCATTCTCAATGGCACATCACTGGAGTACTGGAGTATGTTACTACCCATTTTAAATTAGTACACTTTGTTTTTGTATAACCAGAATGCATATTTGTAATATAGACATATTTTCCTGAATTCCATGTAGTAATATAGTATCTGTTACCTGGCCAGAATCCTCACTGGACCTAAAGCTCAGGTCTAATTAAAGCAGCTACTCATTTAGAAAGAGCAAACAGCCTTGTATTAATTTGTTAATTAATATGTTTTATTTGATAGGAGTTAATAAGCACACTCTTCTGTTACTTCTATAACAGTGAAGGTAGCGTCAGACTATGAACAGGCAAATGCTGATTGGCTGAGATTCCATACACGGTTCTGGGTAGAAATCACAGGGGAATCAACAGGCTTTGACGCAACCATAAGTCTCCACTGCGGTATGATGGACAAAAACAGGTGCAGTGGAAGAAAAGATGGTTCCTCACACATTATTAAAACAAACAACCTTTCAAACATGGTTATCGATTTTATGTCCCTTCTAACAGTCAGCAGTAACAGTCAACAGTGTGACATTATCTTGTTGTTAAAAAGAACAGATTTTCTGTTGAATTGATTAATAAACAAATGAATAGACAAACTATATGATTATTATTCTACTAGTCTGACAAGTCATCAGCATAGTTTTTCATTGTTTGAGCAGGCAGGAGATATTTATTCTAGAACATACCATCTGTATATTTCATGTCCCGAGACCCAGTCTGTTCAGGAGCAGATCAAAACATTGTGTAAGGTCAGCGGTTACAATGAAGCGAGGATGAATCTGTCAGCCCAGTAACAGGATACAGAGGCCAAAGTAATTACTCTTTCTCTGATTTACCCACAATGACACAGAATTTTCCAGAGCAATTAAGAATGTCTATGGGCACTAGCTGTGCCTTGAGGATTGAGTTGGTGCTACTGCAACTTCATGATTTACACCATGAAAGATACATACGGTCTCTCAAACACAGAATTGACAAGTGCAACAGGACAGAACAAAGCGCACAATGGCTAAGCTATTTATGGCCAACAATCGCTTCTTCTAGAACATTTTCAACTGGGGATTCACAGCAAGTGAAATGTCACTTGATGGTACAGAAAACATTAATATTCATTCAAATTTCTTCATATTTCAGGACAGTGACTCAGACCACTGTACACTTCAGACCTGAAAATATCTGCTACGAGTAAAATTTAAATTAAACTGATAAACTGTCGTGAAACAGCCCACTCGTACTGTATAAAGTGTTCCTAACGTTACATTTACATTTATTATTTTGGTAAAGCTTAAGTACCACTGATTATAAACTCCAATGACAAGAACCACACAAACATCACCCAACTGACAATCCAAGAAGCAAAGTCTAGGTTTAATATAAAGAAACAATGGGCTTTAACCTTCAAGGAAACCAGGTGCAGGTCCACGGCAGACAGCTGATGACGATGGTGGAAGTTTGGGGGCAGTTCTGAAGTTCTGCCCCTCCCTCCAAAAAAATAACAGGATGCTGTATCCTGACAGTATTTGAGATTATGCCTACTGCAAGTCTCAGGGCCGGGTTATAATAGAAGGGTTATAATTAATGTACTGTACAACGCCTACAACCCCGGGATTCAAACCCACAACCTTTGTATCGTTAGTGCGACACTCCACTTGCTGAGTCAAACAAATGAAATGGGGGGGCAGGGGGCACGCTGATATTACGGGGAACCCCATATCACCCTCTCTGACACATCGCCCCTGGAGGATTGTCGCCTG
The DNA here is from genome assembly GCF_023856365.1 of Brienomyrus brachyistius. Lineage (NCBI taxonomy): Eukaryota > Metazoa > Chordata > Actinopteri > Osteoglossiformes > Mormyridae > Brienomyrus > Brienomyrus brachyistius. The sequence continues at coordinate 4,626,047 of NC_064557.1, read as the reverse complement.
AATAAAATATTCATTTATTTTAACATTCTCAAGAGCTGCAGCACTTTTAGAGCTAAAAATTAATTGTAACAGATTGCACGGAATAAGAAATCATTACAGAGGTTATATTAGATGATTTACACAACACTAACAATTCAACATGTTATTTGCCCAGGCAAATATATTAAATAATTAAATGTATGCGGTACTGAGAGTGACAGTAGAGTCAGTGGAAGGCAGGTTGACGTCTCTCTGGAGCGACACCCCATCTGTGAGGGGTGAGTAATGGGAGCCACTGACCAGTGCGGTTTCTGTTGGCTCATTCTGCTTAAAAAGCTGCAGTTTGCAATTGGATCGCTTGGGAAGAACAGAAACATCAGGCAGCCGAAGAGACGGGACAACCTGCGAAAGCGGGTCTTCCAGACATCAGGCCTCTCTCTGGTGCCACACAAGGTCACCTTAAGGAGGTGATGGCAATCATCCACAGTGCTGCTCTGGAACATGGAGCGACTAGAAAATGGGTCCAGAAGCCAGCATCAGTATCCATGTGGACCTTCTAAAATTCCATCACTGTGCATGAATTATGCATTCAACTAATTAAACATGGATCCATTTCCAAAATTAAAATACCAGCCAACTTCAAACCACTGACCAAGAGGCCGGGGTACAGGATGTCTGTCCATTTCAGGGCACATAAGCACATATACTGTAAGCTGTGGGCACATTAGAGACATCAGCTGGCATAACTCCATGTCTTTGGACTGCAGCAGGAAACCCGAGTTTCCAGAGCAAACCAGTGTAGCACAGGGAGAAAAGGCAGGAGCAGAACTCCATCACTGGAAGTGTCACAGTGGTCCTACCCAGTGAGAAGACACTCAAAATCAAATGAAGCATAAAAATTAATAATCATATCTGGGGAATTAAAATAATAATTCTTAAATGTGCCTTGGGTTTCAGTGGTAAAAATTCAGAATTCAAGTATTCAAAGGAATTCATTGGAATTCAATGGAAACTCAATGGGAGACTGGCAGCAGAGACAATGAGATTAATTCTTATCAGTCATCTGCAGTGGCCAAATTTCCATATCAAAAAGTACAGTTCAGGACAGTCTACTTTGTCTATTAGAAGCCATCAGAACATATATAGTTTATGCAGGTTCTAAGGAAATACACACACTAGACTTCATAGCCAAGCACAGGACATTTAAGTTCAATTAATTCAATCAAGCAATTAATCGATTGATTTTTTAGAAGACAGGCAGTCTCATTGCAATAGCAAAAGTTCATTCATAGGCAGAAGAAACCGCTTTTCAGCCGAATAAAAAGAAGAGATGTCCAAAGACTGCTGGACAGATGTGAATGCTTTGGCAAAATGGCACAGGTGGGAAGGAACGCTACTACCACCCTCAATGAAATGAGGTTACAATGACTTTGACTCACAAGTGACAAAGTTTTTAATAGGAGGCCTGAATCCATTTCATTAACTTAGGATGGGTAGCTATCACTGAGTAATAGCTCAGTGACGCTTAAAGTACAACATAAGTAAGTGTCTAATTTCTCTGGCTGCTAGCCGAGGCAAAAGCCTAAGTCACGCCCAAGGCGGGACTCGGAGCGAAACGTCCACAGTGGCCCTTCTCATTTATTTTTTCCCTGTTCCTGATCTTGCGTTTAGTGGGGCTGTCACACGATTTTAAACTTGTTGTTCTCATGTCAGCAGCTTAAATAATTTACAGCCAGTTCCTTCATGCGGGAGGTAGCTGGTTTCAATTCAATGACTGGCGTTAATATCCCTTACTGTCACTGGCAGAAAATGCAGTGTCTGTATGCGTCCGTGTTCTCTGGTGATGATCCGTCCCTCTGGCTCGCCCTTATTCTTCCATTTTCTATTGTACTCTCTGGCTGATTCTCTATTGTACTTGTACAAGCAGTGTAGCTGGAAATGATTAATCGCCTTGGCAGCCATTAATCTCACCTAAAATCGATTTGATCTTTTCGCTAGTTGTTTTTTTTTTTCTGCCCCATTTTTTTGTTTACTTTATCCAGGGATTTATTCATTTGTTTCCATTGCATGTCCACAAACCGGAGAACAGGCTAAGACCTGAAACCATTTTGCCATTTATCATAACCCATGTTTAACTAAGTTCATATGAAATACAGTGCTTGGAAACAGGGACTCAGCACGCCATGTCTCCACAGAAGCAGTAGTTATTCATCTTGACACCCTTGCTCAGGTTTTTGGATATTTTAATAGTAAATCCAGAATTATGTGAGCATTCTGTATAAAATTGGTTGTTTCTAGGTGTTATGCATTCACATCTTACGTACAATGCAGTTCATAACATTGATACCTCCGAACACATTTGTTACATTAACCTCCAACAAAACTCCATGACTGATTCCCCAGTGGAGTTACGTTACGAGCCTGAAGCCGAGCCCTTGAAGTGCAGGGCAGGAAGGAGGGGCTATGCAGGATGAGATGCTAATCCATCACAGGGCACACACAGTAATCAGTACAAAAGCCTCTTTAAAAACTTTCAAGGACATGCAATGAACACATATGCTCAAACACGACCTGAAAGCGAGGTTTTCTATATTGGTACTTCTGAACAAATCTATCAATCTATCTCTGCAAGACTGGTGTTAAATTCTGAAACCATCCAAGGCCTCATCGCTAAGCCTTGATAGGTTTGACTGAAAGTTACCGTCGCATGGAGCGCAAAAAGCACCAATTTCACAGTGAATTACTGCAGTCAGACATCACTGATGGATTTGTAAACACAAGACAGCTTTGTCAAGCAGACCCACAAGAAGGCCAGTTTCGCCAGTTAGGAAATTTAAAGTCCACTGAAGGAAGAATGTGACTGTGACTCCAGAAAGCGAAGAACAGTAGATACTGTGTGGGCCCGGAGGACAGAGAAAACGCCTCGGTCTTAATCAGCAGTGCCATCTATTCTTTATTCTCTAGTCTTTAGCATCAAGCTGTTTTATTACAGCTAGCTTTCTGAAAACAGCGCTGCATTACAACATTGCACTCAGTCCAAACCAACCCGATATGGTTGGTAAAAGTGAAGACCACCACTGTGGTTTACAGCTGATTGTTTCAATCACCAGATCTAAATTAGATATGGACCTGCACACCCAGACACAAGCCCTACCTTGCAAAATGATGTAATTTGACTGCTGCAATTAGCATTAGCCACTTAACATTCTGCTGGAGCATGATTGGATCTTTCGCTTCAGCCCCGAGGTTAATACCCTGGCTTTTCCCCAGGGAAAGCAAATGCCCTCAGAAAATCATGACCAAGACTTGCACGTGACGGAAGACATTGAAAAAATCTGTCAACCAAAAGCCCTCCCCCTCCAGAGGTCGCCCTGCAAAACATTGGGATGCCACCTTAAAACAAATTGATCAAGTCTAAAAACAGCATAGAAATGACAATAAGCCCAAATCTTACATGCTTATTTTATTGATGTTAATTGAATGGCCTGATATCCTCCAAGTTAATCCTTTAGCAAGTAAGTAGCTGAGATATTCTGCATGTTTATCACTAGAGGAAGGTGGTCTCACACCACCAGAACTGTACGGCCTTTTCCTAATGCCACTTTATGTGAGCATGTATGTATCCTGGAGGCCCAGTCTCCGACACCGTTTGCAGGTGTCCCTGCCCAAACACGCATCCGAAACCTGGCAATTAGCTGCTTATCTAAATAAGGTGCGTTTGAGTAGGAAAATATTCAAACTCGCCTTCTAAGACTGGAATTGGGGAACCCTGGTCCTGATCCACTGTCACTCTCTACTGGGCAAGCCTCTATGGAAATAGGATGGATTATGGATTGATGGATTTATTGATCAGCAACACTAAACATTCATTTAACATGTCGTTCAGTTAATTGGATAAAGTGTCAGCTAAATCTACATTATACTGAGATTTGACCTGAGAGATTCAGCTAAAGCACCATATTTTAAGCTAGGGGTGTGCGATATGGCAAAAAATAGTCACATCACAATCTTTTTTGGTCTTTCACGGCCCCTGATCTTCCCATGATATTTTTTTATGTTGTTTTCTTTTACTGAACAGCACCACCAAACTAATTCCCCAACTTAGAGACCAATGTTGTCCCTGCCGCAAACAGAGAGTGTGTCACAGGCTGCACATTGCATGTTGGTGCCAGGCTGCAAAAGGGAGAGAGGAAGAAAGCCAAGTTACTACCTACTGTGTTCTTTTACTGGATTGTTGGTGTTTCGGAATGTATTTGGCTGACAAAAAAACTTTAGATGCGTACATGAGCCATGTAACTGCAACATGTGCATTGTAGCACAACAGTAACGATCTCTCCGTAAGGTAGATCATGGAAACATTTTACTCACTCAAATGGCAGACCCCTACTCTAGGTTACTACAGCAAGGCTCCTGTGGTATTCGAACCAACAACCTTCTGGAGTCACGCCCTTAATGGTACTTAATATGTATTTAATATTAACAAGGGAAGGGGGAATACACTCCTGGCGAAAAATTGGGCCAAACACTAATTGCGCAACATTAAGCTTTGGTCCATTTTTTTGCCCCAGAATGTAGAACACAGCTATTTTCACATAATGACCACACCGATATTAAATGTATAGTCAACTCAGAAAAGGTCTTGTATGATTTTACCTCTGAACAGACACACAACAGCAGATAATGAAATCAATTCAGAGTGAAATTCAAACATAAAGCAGAGATACGCCTCTGTGGATCCCTTTATCATAATGCCCACGCCATGGCAACGACAGTCCTGCTCGTTTCTGGTTCCACCATCAGCAAATCTCTTACAGGGTGCCGAGCTGACAAAATGATGAACAAGTGTTTTAATACATCCATCCCTGCGTTGATGGCAGCCCATTTTTCAGGCTTATTCCAAGGCAGTGACAGACTGCTTTGAAAAATACCCTGTTTACTTCCCCCCTTCTCTCGAGCTGGTCACGTTTGCATGTGGCGTTCAGCTGACCTTTAAAAATTAAAGACTAATAAACAGTTGATGAATCGTTGCTTTGTTACCATTGTATGAGCAGGCTGCCGCTATTAGCTGCTGCTAATGGCTATTGTTACCGTATGAAAGTCCAGATAACTCTGCCATAACATTGTAATACACAATGCATCACCCCGGTGTAAACAGCATGTACACATTAATAATTCAGATTAAGATCTTTTGTAGTGTCTTTCAGAGCAGGCATGGGGATTATCATCCTTAAGGTAGTTAAAGGTTATATTTAAGCTCTTTTCCAATTAGCAGAATGAAATGAAAGTGCATGGCTGTGAGTTTGATGGCATCGATGGTTTAGCGCTAAGCTGCACAAGTTCGGACTCCACTGCGCTTTATCATAATCATTTGGATAGCAGGTCGATCCCCTGGCCAGTCAGGTGGCTAATATAAATGCCTTCCCTATAATCCCGTGCAGTGGCGGACACTGGCAATCAGCACTGCACTTCTCTGCTCTCTATTTGCGTTTGCTAAAGTCATTAATTCTCATTTAGAAATGCCTTCTTTATAATCCCGCACAGTGGCGGACACTGGTAATCAGCACTGCACTTTTCTGCTCTATATCTGCATTTGCTAAAGTCATTAATTGTCATATACTTATTTATTCTGTAGTTAGACAAAAATATTATGGTCACAGGATTAACCAGAACATGTTTGGAAGAGACATATAAAGAGCGACTGCAAACTTTATCCCTTTACCTCATTTTTTTTTCTTATTCCTGAAGGATTCCAGATTAAGGGCTTTTCAAAGGGATCAGACAACTGTATTCAAGTGGGATCTTACCAAAGGCACCCAGAGCACTAACGCAGTCTGTGTAAATATCATCAAATACAACCGTTCATCAAATTTTTTTTTTATTCTCTTGACTCATGCGACCCTGGTAAAGAAAATGGATGGATGGATATTAGTTGTCATTCATTTCTTTAGCAGTGCCCCCCCCCCCCCCCCCCCCCCCCAATCCGAGAGTGGGATTCCTTTGTCCGTGGTATTCCGAGCATTCTTGGAGGGCTTTTCCTTTCCTTCCTCCTGAGGATGACCTACAGTAACCCACCATAGCATTCATGCAAATGACACCTCGAATCCACTCACTTCCCTCTATTTTTTACATTGCATGGTAACATTTTACTTCATGGGGCAAAATACTTATATATTACTTAACTACAAACTAAAAAAGTCTTAGATACATACTGATCTCATGCTAATTCATCATTAGTAAATTGTGACATTTTATGTCAAGCAGTTACTATATTTGTTACTATACTATATGTTAATTCTGCAAACCTATATGAACCACAAAGCAATCATCATCGAATTGTGACATCAGTTATTTCAAGTAGTGACTATACTTGGTCATGATTTGTACATTTTGTTTAGCAGACACTTTTATCCAACACGGGGTGCAGCTGAGAAAGCTGGGATAGACAATCCCTGGGCCACCTGAGGAATGAGGCCCTTGCTCAGAGGCCCAACAGTTACCTGGCCAACCCTAAGATTTGAACCAGCAGCCTTCTGAGTAGAAGTACAGAGCTTTAACTACCTGAGCCACACATACCTCTGGGCTGCCCTGAAATTGCCAGGTAGCATCACCGGTGCTGAGCAGAGACTTAAAGAGAAGTGCCACACAGCCACAGCACTGTCAGACACATCCAGTGGGATCACCGCTCTATGTAATCAGCGACCTAGGTGACCAAGACCTCTATTTCTCAGCAGAAGCACTCAAATTCCTCTGAGGGACATGGATACCCTGATAGATTTAGTAACTTCTACTGTCAGGGGCCTCAAATAGGAAAATCCAACAAAAGGGGCCCAAGTTAGCACTTTGTCAGTGCGCCTATAATTTCTAGCTCTGCCCCCTGGCTGTAATCCACTGACATCTCCTGACTCAGTCCCTTAGTGTATCCATCTCATTCACATAGTCTAAACAAATTCTGATCAAACTAGCTGTCACTTATCATCTTCCTTTGCGCTCTGGCATGCTGATCAGATGGGCCCCATGTGTCCACTGGGTCCTAACAGCCACTTAGTTCTCTTATGCCTTGGGCCTGCCCTGACTATGGAGCACAAGGAGGCCGGTGTGACAATGTTAACTTGCCTGTATTTATTCGGTTCACCTTCAGAGAGGGAGGCTGCAAGTGGCCATTGTAAGAGTCGGGCAGGATGAAGGACGACACGTGGCACAGACCGGACCCAGACGGGTCACACTGAGGCCCGGCGGCTTCTGGCTCAGCATGAGCTCGGAACCGCACAGGACTGACGATCGCTCCAGAAGTTTTTATTTAAGGGAAAAAGAAAATCCTTTGTTAGACTTGAGTCAGGAGCACATGGAAAATGCAGCAGGAAGCTTGCCACCCCTAGCGGGGCTTCACTGCCGCCATCACGACCTGAGCTGGACCCCGCGGTGCTCCTCAACACGATACACCATCGCCAGCAGTCATCTACCGTGACAGGTCCGGCCCAGGCGAAGGACACCCGTCTGACATGTGCGTAGCAGTCCGACCCGATACGATCTGATCGGATCATGTGAGCCTTGCAGGTGGGATTTAAACCCACAGCTGGAACGAGCAGCGGGGGTTTGCACCTGGGGACAGGGGCTTCTTTACAAAGGCAAATGGTTTTAGGGTCTGATATCACTGACTTTTGGACACCAACACAAAAGAGCCCAGTAATGTAATTTCTGAATCTACGGCACTTACAAATATTAAAAAAATTAAAATACCCACAGGGTACTGTATGTGAGAGCAACCTTGCTCCTCTCAAACCTGCTCATAAAATCACAACAGTATGCAATATTACAGGGGCCACAGCATCGCAGCTCTCACAATCTGCCAGTAAATATCCTCTAATCATTATAGTTCATTCCGCTATAAGACATTAGAATGTATAAACAGTGCATTTTACTTGCAGTTACACTGTCCACTCAATGCACGGTTCCCCTGCATAGCAAAGGCAGCAGACCCATGTAAAGGTGGGATGGATATTATGCTAATATGGACACAAGCATTTCACACATACATACCATTACAGCTTGTTAACCGCAACCAAGAGCAGCCTAAACCTATGCTCAGTATCAACAGAGAAAAAGTGAGCAGAGGCTGATCCATTGGTTGTAAACTGGATGGACACTTGGCTACACTGGACAGGCAGATGCCATCTTTACTGGCAATAAACTGGGCTGAAATGATCGTAACTGAGGACTAAACTAGGGAAACATTGCTGTGGGGTTTTCAAGCTCCTAATGCAGATATAGGAAAATAAATACATAGAGTCTGAGCTTTCAGACCGTAACAGACAGACAGACAGTAAGAACAAAGACACAGATAGACAGACATACAGCAGTGGTTCTCAAACTCGGTCCTCGGACCCCACTGCCCTGCTCGTTTTCCTGCTATCCCTGCTATCCCTGCCCCACACACTAGTCCCAGCTGTCTTTCAGATTCTGATTGACTGAACTCACCTGATCCAGGTAATCAGCAGTGTGTGGGGCAGGGATAGCTGGACAACAAGCAGGGCAGTGGGTCCCGAGGACCGAGTTTGAGGACCACTGACATAGAGAGTAGAGTATTTTAGATTAGATTAGATTAGCGTTAAAAGTCCAAGGGGGAAATTCTGACAGACAGACAGACAGATAGATAGATAGACAGACAGACAGACAACCAAACAAACAGACAGAAAGACAGACAGATAGATAAGCAGAGAAACCACCTTGTTCCTCGAGTTTGCCCCGCCTGCAAGACCGTCACGTTTTGGAGACCCGTGAGCGGAGTCAGCCCTCTGTGAGCCGATTGGCCATCATAATCATCGCGCTCATTATCATCATCAGCTGACAGCTTGCCATGGCTTTGCGGGGGAGTGGGGATGGGATGGTAAGACAGATGGAGCTCCCAAAGGTAGAACAGGCATCATCCCCGCATTCTGCTCGCCCATCACATGCATGATAAGTGTATGCCATCCAAAATAAGATAACTGAACTCTCGAACTTGTCATTATCAAAGATGCTTCAAGAACGGGTTCTTCATTTCCTTGTTTACACCCAATTCCCATTTACAGTACAACCTGTAATGAAAATATGATTTAATGCATTTCTATTAAACAAGAGCATTACAGAACATATCAGCGTGCTTCACATCTGAGGAAATGAGACGTAATGAGACATATTGGTTGATGCGGCATGCGGACCCTTGATTTTATCAGATGTCCCTGGGGACAGTAATTGAATGAGCACAGGGCTGATTACTCCAGTTCTCTTTAACAGCATTTGACAGGTACAAAATGGCTGGGGATACCTATTTAGCGGGACTCCTGACAGTATCAACACCTCCTATGGGAAACTAGGGCTAATGCACTTTTTTCAGTTCCAAACTTCATCAGACAAATTGACATCACATTGCCGTTCATTATTAATAAAGGAGCGATGCCTGGGCTCTTTGCTTCTAACCCTAACCCTATAACGTCCTTTGATTTGGCAAGAGGTTTCACATCAATAGATTGCTAGTTGAACAGGTTTCTACTAAATTCTCCATGTTCTCATTCCCGTTTGCAATAAGAATATAGCCTTTATGCACAAACTACTGTATGCGAAAATTAGTAGGCAGGACACAAGTTACCCCTTTGGCCATCCTGACAAAAGTCCCATGTGATGTGAGAGGTGGTCAGTAGTTAACAAGCTCTGGCGTCTGCTGAAGCTCATTACCACCACGCCTCCATAGGTCCAAGGCAAGCCGCCAGTCCCCTCGACCGCTCGGTTCGGAGACCGGGTGTTTGTCAGCCAGAGGGAATAATGAAGACACGCACAGGTATTCCCTGCAAGAGCAGCCCCTTTAATTTTCTAATTTTTTTCAAAGAAATGGTGATTTGGCAGGACTGTTAGTACAGATTCAATGCGATTCTCAATTCAGATGCTTTATGCAGGAGTAAAAGATGCAATGAGATGCTTAGAACAGAACACTTGTTGTGTAGTTAATGGACTCTTCTACAAAGAAATGTATGTAAATACTAAGCAGATGCTTACCACTAATGGGGGGATGAATGAGACTTTCAAACCTGCAGAGGGTCGGGCTCTGCAGCACCGCTATTGACATCCCAGTTTAACCCAATTAGAATGAACAAAGTAAGCAATGGGAAGAGGGCTAAATCTGACAGGTAGCGCCTAATGATCCCTTGAACTATGACTTTATGATCCTCACTACCCCCCCTCCCCCCTTATAAGTTGTGTTGAGGGAGGATCCACACTGCTGAAGTCACATGACTCACTTCAGCCTGTGACGGGTGACACTTCCACACTACTCAAAAGCTGACCAGGCACAGCTGCCAAAATGACAGACAGGAAGTGGCAGCTGTTTTTTGTTGGGGGGGGGGGCAGAAGATGGGCCATAATTCATACAGACGGACTTACCCTATCAGTGGTTAATGATGGGGGCCACTCAGCTTCCAGCTGAGGCCAGTGCCCTTGTGGCCCCACCCCTGCAGATATGCCTTTCAATGTCAATAGTGTCGCCTGAGGTGTTCTGCTCTCATGAAGAGGACACTCTGCTCCACATAGATGCCATGCACCAATTACAAGTCCATTCAACAAAACACTAAACAAAAAGCCTCACTTTGAGATCACACAGTACCGGACCCAATCAATCACTAGACCACCAACTTCTCAGTAGAGACCTATTGGCATAACTGGACCAGCCGTTTGTCTTAAAAAATCTTCCAGTAACTAATTTTAGCATAATTGGCTTTTTAAAGTTGCACAGTCTACAAAAGAGCAATTCAGGATGCATTTCACTTCGTGCTGTACTTTGTATAACTATGTATGTGACAATTAAAGAATCATGAAACTTGAATCTAATTAAGATTGCGGCAAACCAGAAGCTCTCCTGGGAAGCTCCGAAAACAAGACAGCGTTCAGCTCACAGCGTAATGCCAGTGCATCTCAGGGGCTGTGGAGGAACACCATAGGAGGAGAGCATGCGAGCCGTGTTCACACAGCAGCAAGCCCTGACTAATAAAATACACTGTCACCTTCCAGATGCTGTACACTCACAGTCATTTTTTTTTTTTTACTTATTACAGCTCTCTTTGGAAGTATTATTGTTAACATCTGAGTTTTTAAGGAAAGCCACTCAGGGAGTGAAAAATGTGCACGAACCCCAGGAGGCCCTCAGCATACCTCACCAGCTCTGCTGGGCCATTCTGAGGAAAACACAGCAGTTTATTTCAGTGCAGCCCGGCATATTTTTCCATCATCAATGTAACTCCCACACATATCATATTTCTTCGATGCAATAAAGGCGGTAAAGAAAGTATCTCACAGCAATATGTTTTCACAGCAAAAACTTATTTCGGGATTATTCAAATACACTCCTACTGATGAGAATAAACTTCACTCCAAATGACTTCCTAGGTGCAATTTAAATTTTAATAATCGTCTCCTGCCAGCGGAGTGCCACCCTGTTGGGGACGTTCACGCAGGCAGAACAAGCTCTGCTGAGGTCTGCAGTAGACCGTATGAAACAATGAGATGCACTGAGAAGGATCTGCCATACTGGCTCTGTGGGGTGAGTTTCCCTCAACTGAACCCCATTCAGAAACCCCTACGACTGGCTTCTTCAAAGATAGGTGGCTCTAAGCCCGGGGGGATGTTCCATAAAGCAGGATTTCCCAGTGTGAAAAATGCCCAATAGGAAGAGAGGCACGTGACATTCCTATTGCATGATCCTTACATTTGGCTTATGTGGCTAATGGAGAAATCCTGCTTTGTTGAACACACCCCCAGACCACTAATTTTCCTCACCGCATAAACATGGCAGCATCCTGAGCCATTGCATCCGGGGTCCTGCTGTTTCTAGAAAAAGCTGCTATTTGATGATTGCCAATTCGCGGCCTGAACTTACCCTCTGAAAACTCCTGGGGGAAACACCCCTTGTACTACCCATACCATGCATCTGCACCTTACACCCCCCACGTCCCTTAAGCATTTCCTGAGGCTAGATGATCCTGCTGGTTCATAAACCCCACTGTGCTTCAAGACAGCATACTGATTATCAAACAGGAGTTTATAACCTGAAAGCAGTTATGCATAAAACCGAGGAGCTTATTTTAATTGCTGATTCTGGAACGATCATAGAAAGTTAATTAGCTTGCCGACTTGAAGTCTTCCGCCTTATTTTGATTACTACTTTTACAAAAGGGAAAATGTCTCCGCCTCATAAGAAAGGCTTCATGCTAATGGCCACCTGTCCGTCCTTATAGGGCAAAGTGGTGTTTATGAACCAAAGACCTCCAAATGAATTCTTAATTAATCATTGATCGCTGATGAATAATTCTTACTTAATTTAATTGTGTGCATATTTTATTTTAAAAGCAGCAAAATGAGTAGTATTTATTCATTTATTTTGAAAGCATAAAGGTAAGGGACTACTGGGGCTGTTATAAAATAAAATATTTTAGAAGTATTTAAATATTATTTTACATTAATGATTGGTTTACATAATTCTAACAGTTTTATGCGTGATGTCAAACAGTCTGGTTATTATTAAATATTAATAATAATAGTCAATAGGTTGTACCTTATTAAGGTAAAAGTGTCACTGAATGAACATGTTAATCAAACTGAGCGAATCCTTTTAGCTGAACGGAATTAAAAGTACAGTATTGTGTCACTAACACGATTTTCCCATTAACCTCTACATTTGCTTTCATTTGATACAGAGTTTCACTTCTTGCTGTAATACTTCTCAGTCTGTCGATACGCTTCTTTTCAATGATACAGTGCGGCAAAACATTAATCCCGGACACATGTACTTTATATTAAACTGAACAACCACCAGTAAAAGAATGACAATGAGGAACTCTTTAAATTCCCCTTCAAAACAGCCCAGCTACTGTAATATGCAGCATTTGATCTTCATAGTTCAAAAAATATAGGCTAAAAAGTACATGGCTGGGTTACAGCGTCATCCTCAGGCTGACCGGGTCCTGTTGCTTATCTGATTAAGGGGTAATTCTGCACCTTGACAACAAAAGTGGGCTGTGTAGGACTTCAGGTCTTTGCTGCCCATCCTGTTTTATGGCAGAATCACGGTAACAGTAATAATGATAATTCTAACACAAACAAGTAAGGATCGAACATCATGTCATTGGACATCAACAGGTACGAGATGAACCATCTTCTCAATATCTGATATAATGTGGATGTCTTCCGCATTTGTACTGTACAGACTTTCAGAGGAGATGTTTAACCTAAAGCCTCTGTCAGTAATGGAACTCACAGATAATGTTTTGTGCAAAGAATTATGGGTAACTCTTGTGGCATGCAGCAGAAAAGAGCACTGACACCCAAACGCGATAAGATAGCAAAGCGGCGAGCAGCACTACCTATGTAAAATGTTACATCTCCATTGGACGATAGGAGGTGAAATAAGGTTACAGAAAAAAAGGGAAGCTAAAACAATCTACACACGTCTTTCGTTTTATGTGGAAGCAATAACTGTGTTATAACTTCAGCTGCCTGTATTATTTCTGAAAGGAAATACAGATCACTGACTAACTTTCTGTTAAGTTCACCGAAACATTCCAAGCAGAATACTAGTCTATACATTTGGCAATAGTAGAAACAAGGCAGAAGAATCGGATCTATATTAATGAAAACCCTAAGGCTCTTCTGCAAAATTCTGTTTTATCATACATTCTAAAGTACTTGTAGTTTCTGAAGTTTATACTCATTAATTAAATTTTACTTGGTAGTTTTTTGAAAAAGTCATGGAACAAAACAAAAAGTCCAAGTATCCTCATTCATACAGTTTCCACATTAAAGGAGAAAGAGCATAGAATATTCTTATATTATATACACACGTGGACAAAATTGTTGGTACCCTTCAGTCAATGAAAGAAAAACTCACAATGGTCACAGAAATAACTTTAATCTGACAAAAGTAATAATAAATAAAAATTCTATGAAATTTAACTAATAAAAGTCAGACATTGATTTTCAACCATGCTTCAACAGAATTAATAAAAAAAAAAACTCATGAAACAGGCCTGGACAAAAATGATGGTACCCCTAGAAAAGACTGAAAATAATGTGACCAAAGGGACATGTTAATCCAAGGTGTGTCCACTAATTAACATCACAGGTGTCTACAATCTTGTAATCAGTCAGTGGACCTATATATAGGGCTTGTCTATAATTATCTTTCTAATCTCCTGAGACAACTCTTTCCTTCGCTTCCTCTGGTCCATGTTGAGTGTGGTACACACTATGTCACCAAACAACACAGTGACTACCTGGAGCCCTATATATAGGTCCACTGACTGATTACAAGATTGTAGACACCTGTGATGTTAATTAGTGGACACACCTTGGATTAACATGTCCCTTTGGTCACATTATTTTCAGTCTTTTCTAGGGGTACCATCATTTTTGTCCAGGCCTGTTTCATGAGTTTTTTTTTTTATTAATTCTTTTGAAGCATGGTTGAAAATCAATGTCTGACTTTTATTAGTTAAATTTCATAGAATTTTTATTTATTATTACTTTTGTCAGATTAAAGTTATTTCTGTGACCATTGTGAGTTTTTCTTTCATTGACTGAAGGGTACCAACAATTTTGTCCACGTGTGTATATATATATACACACACACACACACACACAGGTTTGTATTTATAAACTTTTTGTTCATTTCAATTGGGAAAATTCTGATCCCATTATGACGACCTTAACCCCTACCCAGCCCTAACCTACATCATAAATAACTGAACAATTTTTACATTTTTGAATGCATTCACCGATCTTTGTCTTGACCAGGTAAAAATGGGGTAAAGATGAACTGCTTGCCACACTAAAGTAATTCCCCCTGTCAGATGGCTGGGAAGTTAGACATGCGACATGCCCTGTGGCCCACCACCAGGATCTGACGCTTGTTTCAAAAACAGGTATCAAGCTTTGATTTTCTGCAGGGACATTAATCCGAAATGCGCAGCAAAATGTTTATATCTGCTACACTAAGAGAAAATTAATTTAATAAAAACAAGTAATAAATGAGCGCCCCCAATAAATATATGTTTACCCATCATGTATGTGTGTGTCTGTGTGTGTTAGGAGCGGGGGAGGGGGTTGGCCAGCGATTTATGAGTTCATGCAGTTTGCTTACTGTCTTTTGAAGAACCATCAGATTTTATTAAGAAGTAAGTTATCAGCATTATAATTAAACCCCATTGTCTATCTACCAGGCAAAGCATACAAAGGTATCTTTAAGAGAGGAAGTGAAAGTTCAGCACAATTATACCACAACTGAATTCTTCTTTTAGAATGAGGAAAAGGGTCAGAATTGCAGGCATACAGTTAATACAAAAGACCTTTGCATACAACAAAGAACTTCTGTTTAGGGAAAAGTCCAACCAGACAGCACAGGACACCGATCGTCTTTCTTTGCAATATGTCTTGCTTTCTTTGTGTGATAATAAGCTAAAGATGTTCATACCCAAACTATAGTCGATTTTACTGGGGGTGTATGGGGGAAGTTGCATCCCTTATTGATCAAATGAAAATGCTATTTGAACAGATTAAGTTTAATAAAATCAAATGATATTGTAAATTTATATTTGAAAATGTGGTTTGTGTTTGTCATAGAAATGTAATATATTTACTGTGTTTTTTTGTTTTTTTTTTTTTACAAATGTATGCCTTTGGATAAATTTTGGTGTAACCTGTAATGAACGATTGGATTGGCTCTGTTACCTTGCACGCCCTGGGGAAGAAGCCTACTGGCATCCCAGCTAAAAGCCCTGTGCTTCCTGCCACAGGTTCCAGGCTCAGTGGACTCGGAGGAAAATGGATGGATCCATGGAGGGATGAAACTTCTCAGCAAGGCAGCTAGAACTACCACTCTAACGGCAAGCCGCTGGACTGGATTTAGTCCCAAACTATAAAGACTAAAGCTGACTCACAGACCAACTATATGTCTGCCAAGAGCGGGTCCATAAGGGCACAGGGTGTCGAGAACTGGGAGTACCTGACTATACTCTCACCCAAATACCACTTAGACAGAGTGTCTTCTGATAGCACCCTGCGGCGTGACAGCATGCCTCGGTGACGGACTTCAGTCATAGCTGCAAGAGCCACCAGGCAAACGAGGCTGATCGTCAAGGGCCTACTACTCCAGGAAGGTTCCACTGGGCCGCTACTGACATGCGGCATTTGTACATGACCCGCAATTTGGCATATCGAACTGCTGTGCTTACAAATAATTATGCTCTTGGTAATAAACTGAGAGTCTTATCTCTGATAAACATTCTGAAGTCAAGTAGCAAAATGAATCTCTAGTTTCCTTTGATTTTTTTTTTAATTTGCATTGATGACCCAAGCTCGTAGAGTGGGAGATATGTAGCCCTTTTAAATGTCGGGTTATTGGAAAATACTGCAATATTTTTAAGTCACAAGTAGGCTCAAGGTCAAAGAGGTTAGTCATTTTTCTTTTATGCATCACAAGGGGCCTCATCTTCAACACTATGCTGGGAATCTGAAGCTATCGTGAAAAAGAAGGCTGGGTCACATGACCTTCGGTCACATGACCTTTGGTCACAGTGCACCCGCCTCCCAGCCTCAGAGTTGCCGACCAGACAAAGACACATCGCTTATGATGTGCTAATTGGCCTCAGTATCCACATTTAATTGGAGCCTGATTTTAGGGAATAATTTTTTGGAAAACAACAGAAGCACATCAAAGATCGTCATCAGCAGCTTTTCATCTGACGGAAAGGCCCAAAAATGCCAGTAGATGCGCATTGTCCACTGAAAAAGTGCTGTTTCACAATATTAATGCCCACAAGCACAATGTTTTACAAGCTATTGGCAACTAGGAAGCCAATCTGTATACTGTGATAGCAGTCGTAACAGAAGGTGTAATCCCAACTCAGAGATGTTACACAGACAGCGGCGGTTTGCTTCATGGAGAGAAAATGCAGATGGTGAGACCAAAGGACACAGGACACATGGACCCCTTATGCAGGTATAAAGTGCTACAGGAACAATGTGCCACATCACAATCAAATAATTCAATTATGGTTTGAAAAGGACATGTAAACAGTATAAATCCACATAATAATGTCTCTGGGAGGGACAGAGAGGCCTCACACCTCTAGAGAGCAGGGTTCGAGTCTCCGCCCTGGCTCTATGCGTGATATTTTCTGCCTGGCCCCTGGGACATGCCCAGACTCTCATGACCCTGCATAAACCAAGCAGCTGTGAAAGATGAGTAAGTAGATGGGCTACATTGTAGCTGGCAACAAGAACAATGTGTTTCTTATTTTTGGTTTCTTTTCAATAGGTTTCATAAAGTTGAATGGAAACTGGCAAAAGCACAACCAAAGTTTGTGTTCATGAAACTTCTTACACGATCAGTTACAAAATTCCCATTGGGTCACGGTGACTGGCCGTCGAGGGATGTGGTCCAGCTGTACAGCACATCATGCAAAAATGATCCTGCTGTGATCCTAACACAACGGAAGCTCAGTAAGCTCAGTAAACTCAGACAGCCTGATTTTAACATGAACTCGCACATCATTCAGTACTAAATAACTTACATGAAGACTTGTATTTATTCATGACCGTATTTCATCCATCCATCCATCCATTTTCCAAACCGCTTATCCTATTGGGTCGCAGGGGGGTCCGGAGCCTATCCCGGAAGCAATGGGCACGAGGTAGGGAACAACCCAGGATGGGGGGCCAGCCCATCGCAGGGCACACTCACACACCATTCACTCACACATGCACACCTATGGGCAATTTAGGGACTCCAATTAGCCTCAGCATGTTTTTGGACTGTGGGAGGAAACCGGAGTACCTGGAGGAAACCCCACGATGACATGGGGAGAACATGCAAACTCCACACACATGTGACCCAGGCGGAGACTCGAACCCGGGTCCCAGAGGTGTGAGGCAACAGTGCACCACCATGCCGCCCCGTCGTATTTCATAAGTATGCTTATTTATTAATAAGAATCAATAAAGTACATGCTGAGGGCTATCATTTCTCATATCTCAATTCTTAAATATACAGCATATTTTATGATTTTTATGTATTATTAACAGGGGGCAGCATGATGATGCCGTGGTTAGCACTGTTGCCTCACACCTCTGGGACAAGGATTCGAGTCTCCACCAGGGATGTAGGTGATGTGTAGAGTTTGCATGTTCTCCCTGTGTCGTCGTGGGGTTTCCTCAGGTTTCTCTCCAACATGCTGAGGTTCCCTGGAGTTGCCTGTGTGTGTGGGTGTGAGAGAGAGAGAGTAAATTCTGCGTGTGGGAGTGTGACTGAGAGGTGTGTGAGTAAATGCTGTGTGTGTGAGTGTGAATGAGTGGTATGTGAGTAAATGCTGTGTGTGAGTGTGAGTGAATGGTGTGTGATAAAATGCTGTGTGTGTGAGTGAGTGGTGCGTGAGTAAATGCTGTGTAGGTGAGTGTGAGTGAGTGGTGTGTGAGTAAATGCTGTGTGAGTGAGTGTGAGTGAATGGTGTGTGAGTAAATGCTGTGTGAGTGAGTGTGAGTGAATGGTGTGTGAGTAAATGTCGTGTGAGAGTCTGAGTGAATGGTCTGTGAGTAAATTCTGTGTGTGAGTCTGAGTAAATGGTGTGTGAGTAAATTCTGTGTGTGAGTGTGAGTGAATGGTCTGTGAGTAAATGCTGTGTGAGTGAGGGTGAGTGAATGGTGTGTGAGTGTGAGTGAATGGTGTGTGAGTAAATGCTGTGTAGGTGAGTGTGAGTGAGTGGTGTGTGAGTAAATGCTGTGTAGGTGAGTGTGAGTGAGTGGTGTGTGAGTAAATGCTGTGTGAGTGAGTGTGCCGGCCTCGACCAATAGGGAGGGGGCAGCTGCCCTCGTTACAGCGGATCGGCCTGCTAAATTACTGCTGGGATCTCGACGAAAGACAGTTGCAATCAAATGACACAAGGTTCCGGTTGGTTCCGTAGCCCTTAAGCGTCCTGGGCCCAGCATGGGAAAATGTAAACATATGCCAAGACGATAACAAGCTGCTTTTAAGCCCCCCAGTTAAATCCCAAATGTCCCCTGAACTTGTCAGGAGGCAGCAAATTAGTGAAGAATGAGCTCCAGGGTCACGCAACCACACACAGGCATAAGCGGAGTCCGCGTCACCTCCTTTCCTCCCTTCAAAGGAAAAGCCACCCCATGTCCTGGGAACGGACGTGAAGGTGCGGGTGGCCGAGAAGGGGCGGGAGGCCGAGAAGGGGCGGGGGGCCGAGAGTTCGCATCCAAAGACGTCAAAGCAGCAGCAGCAGAGCAGACTGCAGATGCGTTAAGCTCCTGGTTAAAATAATTCTTTTTTTGCCAGTTAATTGATGGAGGAGGCTAAACTGGGGTAAATAATACATTAGCATGAGGACCGTGTTTGTGGGAGGATCTCTTTGTGCGTATAAGAATGTCTCATTTGTGTTTGTAAAATGTGCTGTAAGTAGTACAGTAGGGGGCTCCACTGAGCATAAGTGAGCCGTGATTAGCAGGAGCTGGGTGTGGACATCTAGGGTTTGCGTGAGGTCAGGTGACCTGCTCATTCATTCGCTTACCCTCAAGCTGATTCCCGGAAGGATAAGACCAGGATAGCAGGACAGACTCTTCATAGTCCTTCCCAAGGATGCCACCCATTTTTTTGCCCGCTCCCTCTCAGAATGATGCCGAAATGCTGGCCTAAACCGCCTCCCCAACCCCCCCAAGTCAGTACTCCCATGTCCATTTTTAGCCTCATATAAAACCTTGAATCCTTTCCTCCTCTTTCTCATCCTCCCGTCCTGCAGTTCCCCCCATTGTGTAACCCCCCCCCCCAGGTCTCAAAAGAATTTGGCAGGACACAAAATTTACACAATTCCCGATATTAAAAACAGATCATACCTTCACACTTTAATATGTCAGGGAACCAAATTTACTTTCATCACAAGCATGAATCCACTGCATCATTTGCAGTGTGGTTTAGAGGAATCAGTTTGCTCTATGGTGGCGGCATGTAGACCGCATAGGGTGAAGCAGACCACAAGGGGTGAAGCAGACCACACAGGGTGAAGCAGACCACATAGGCTGGTCAGCTAGAGACATTGCACTTGTGCATCCATCCTCAGAGAAGCATATTAACTGTAGCCTAATCTCTCTGCCTATTATAGACACAGAAGTATATTCCCCATTTGCCTCATCATTGCTCCTATGGCGCCACTGGAAAGACTTCAGTTCTGGGCCCCCGAGCTTTTTTGTGAAGGTATGTAAGATTGTCCCGGTTCTCTCCCGCTGTTCTCAGAGGTGAATTCCACACTGGGGGAAGCATCCCACCTAGAGGGCCCTGAGGCTGAGGTAACCACTTCAAACAGAGCTTTCTTCCATAAGCAGCATTTAGCCCTAACATCCATGGGCTTGGTGGTGTTTTTTCTAGAGAATTCCAGGCATAAATTACCAATTTTTTATGCGCAAAAGCAGATTTTCATGTTGCTAAAAGGGCTGCATATTTTACCTTTGTGTTTCCCATCTTAATATTCATTTCAATGTTATACTTATTTATCAGGAACTGTTGTCCCGTTCAATGTACAAGTGAGGGTGAGACAGCACTCCTGAGGCAGCAGGCTGCCCAAAACGAGATGAGAAGCTATGACCATCTAATAACAGGCAAAGATCCCAAACCACATGCCATATACCATTCATGGACAGACAAACATAACTGAATATCATCCCTACAGCTCGAAAAATTTATTATACCACAGTCATGGAGTTGTATGTCTCCTGTTTTAGCTACAGAAAAGGCCTTGGAAAAAATAAATCCACTTGAAGAAAAGAATGTGCAGTATGAGGACTCATTATTACAGCGCGTCTTGGGTGCCACACGGTACGTCTCCATAACAACCGCATCAACATCAAGGCCTGTCATAGCAAAAATATGAAAACATTGAGAGGTACAAAGTGGAATACAGCCACGCTCCAAGAATAGTGAAGTCCAACACACGGACAATCTTATTAATGGACATAAGTTTGGAACAAAGTTCTTCCGTATGCTAGAATTTGTTGGTGTTTCTCACTTTGATGGAACATGTGACTGAGACGTCCAGAAGACTATTCACATGAAGACAGTGCAAGATATATAAAACCTATTACCTATTTCTTTATGAACTGCAATACATCCTTAGTTATAATAGTAAGTACAGCCATCAGGAAAACAATTTTCTGCACTTGCTTGTCTAATGCAGAGTTACAGTGAGTTTGGAGCATGTCTTACAAACTGCACGGGGGATACAGTATGAAGAAAATAATCACATTTTTCCAAAATGACGAGTGAGATTGTTAGTCCACCTGGGTGAAAGTGGAAGGAGGTTTGATGCATAAAGGCAGGTGGGCAGCAGCATCATTTGTTTATCAATGACCACATTAGCCATCAAATTGTTCTACTCAATGTCTGAATTCTGGGGAATTCGATCATATCAGTCATCGTACTTTTCATTCGTATGTTACTGGTCTTAACAAAATGGTTTGTGAAGGAAACTACACATTCTCACTTTGAACAACTAATTACATAAGAGTATAAGAAATTTACAATCAAGAGGGTTAGGGTTAGATCCACCATTTGGTCCATCATGCTCATTTGGGGAGAACTTCACTAATAGTTCAGAGTTGTTAAAATCTTATCTAGCTCTGATTTAAAGGAACCCAGGGTTTTAGCTTGCGCTACACTAACAGGAAGACTATTCCATACTCTAACTACACGCTGTGTAAAGGAGTTTTTTCTCAAATTCAGTTTACAGTAAAATGCTCTCCCGCTGATTTCCAAATATCAAAATGACCAAATTACTGCTGGTGCAATATCCAAAAGCAGCACCAAGTGCTTAAAGAGATTTGCAATTAGAGTTTGTTGGTCTGATCAGATGGCAGAAGGTCTCGTACATAATGACGAGAGCAGAGGCGTGACATGGACCAGGTGTAATATGTCTGGAAGGACGACTGATGCTCTGTAAATGATTAAGCCAGTGAGGTCCTTCCAAAAAGCAATCAATTTACAGTTAGCAAGCTGCTAGTTAAAAGCTAATGATGTGACATGGTTGAACCTAAACCTTTTGTGGTCTGAAATTTAGTATAATTGCTGCGTCCCAGTTAGAGAATGTCAGAATCTCTGGAGCACGTCTGCAAGCATCACAGTGGATAGCCTGTATTTGTGGAGAAAATATCCCAGATGCAAATCCCAACAATCAACCAGTAGCCGCAGAGAATCACCAAACCCGTACTAGTGCCACAAGAAACAGTGACACTAAAAGCCATAAAGCTCCTGTGCTGACTAAGGAAGAGAGACTTTAAACTGCATAGTGGGCGGGATTATCTTACATCATCAATCTGTAGTCGGTCTAACCCACTTACCATATGGTATTTTATTGCTCTCTGTTAGTTTACATCAGGCAGTGATATCTAGCACTCAGTGTCACTCCTACGGTTGGGACCACAATCCTCTCAGGAGGCTGAACCCCCATCATGACAGAAACACTTTGCCATAGACCGGCATGACTGACACACTCTATTACTGTTTTTTTGTCATTTATTTTGCCTACTAAGGGCTGGACTGGACCAAAACCATTCCAGGAAAATGTAACTTACGCTACAGCACGAGTGCTGTTCACCATGGGATACGAGCACTCAAGTCCGTGGGCGTCTCTCACCATGGGATACGAGCACTCAAGCCCGTGGGCCTCTCTCACCGTGGGATACAAACACTCAAGCCCGTGGGCCTCTCTCACCGCGGGATACGAGTACTCAAGTCTGTGGGCGTCTCTCACAATGGGATACGAGCACTCAAGCCCGTGGGTCTCTCTCACCACGGGATACGAGCACTCAAGCCCGTGGGCCTCTCTCACCGCGGGATACGAGCACTCAAGCCCGTGGGCGTCTCTCACCGTGGGATGTACATACACTCAAGCCTGTGGGCGTCTCTCACCACGGGATACGAGCACTCAAGCCCGTGGGCATCTCTCACCGTGGGATGTACATACACTCAAGCCTGTGGGCGTCTCTCACCGCGGGATACGAGCACTCAAGCCCGTGGGCGTCTCTCACCGTGGGATATACATACACTCAAGCCCGTGGGTCTCTCTCACCCCGGGATACGAGCACTCAAGCCCGTGGGTCTCTCTCACCATGGGATACAAACACTCAAGCCCGTGGGCCTCTCTCACCGCGGGATACGAGCACTCAAGTCCGTGGGTGTCTCTCACCACGGGCCATGCATGTACTCGTTTTTTCAGGAGGCACAGGGTGGAGAGTGACTCATCTGACCATGTGATTCTTTACCTCCTGCTCACTCCAGCCCTGCCCATGGTATATACCTCATTTTTCTGGCTAAATTGTATTTTTAGGTAAACATCCGGGCACCCCAATTACAGCCTCTAGCTGTGAACTTCTTAACAGACTGTACTTGATAAATAACTACCTGCAGTTAGCCTAACACATGTAATCAACTGATTCAGTGGTTTTCCTCTCTTCTTGCATCTCAGACCAATTCAGAGACAGAAGAGCAGAGGAGTATGACCAATGATGTCTTATGCATCGTCGTAGCAGGCTGATGTGGCCTTAGCTTTTCTTGACGTGATGTCGAGTAGTGTCCGTCGCAGACCCAGATTCCCAACCTACTCTAAAATCCGTTGCACGTCCATAGTCACCATTAACTTTTCTGCCTATAGTGGCACCTGGACCCGCCTGGAATTTCTTTACATGACGCTAAGCCTGGTGGGATGCCAACTGTGTAACTCGTAAGTCACTCCAGAGATTGCACTGGTAGCCAAGTCTAGGTCAAAAATGATCAAAAACATGTATTGCTGAATATGTCCTATGATCTCTTGAGACCATAATAATGCAATTACAACTACAGTTACCACAACGCGACCTGCATCAATCTGAGGGGTGTCTGAAACTCCGCTCTGGCTCGTCTTCTCGAGTTTTCCTTAATCTCGTTTTTTTCCAGCTGACCTTTCACAATTTCTCATCCTTCCTGGAACAGCACTTATTTCTCATATTTGAATAATGTAAATAATAAAGCGAGCAGCAGCCATCAGGGAGATTTCAAGTGACATTTTCAGCATAATATGCCTGTGAGCTTTGGGACTAACCTAAACACAGGTTGTGTCCAATCATACAGATTATTAAATCCTCCTTCAAATGGCAACTGAAATATCATTACAGCAGCCGCGGAGACAGAAATGTGAAGGGGCAGCTTGTTTTGCTAAATGAGCTCCTTAAGGTATTCTGTACCACCCTCTTAGAAAACCCCAAGCATCACACCCTCGCGAAAGGCAGCAGCCGTTATAGGGCAGGAATATGCCGTTTTCCTCATGGAATTTGATGAGTTCTGACACTAAGAGATCAACTGACATCATAAGCATGTTAACTATATATGACATCATCACACGACTCATGATTCATATATTACATCACAGGCAAAGGCAAGTGTAAACCAGCTTATGAACAAAGTGAATAACATCAATGTGATACTATAATAATCAATGAGAAGATAACAGGATTTATTTATTTAAAAAGAAAGAGACACATCATCATGCCTACAGCTATATAGATTCTTCTTGTAGCCGGTGATAGGGCTACCTTTATCCAGTCCAGGGCCACCGTTATCCAGTGCAGGGCCACCATTATCCAGTCTAGGGGCTTCCGTTATCTAGTCCAGGGTCACCGTTATCCAGTCCAGGGTCACCGTTATCCAGTGCAGGGCCATCTTTATCCAGTCCAGGGCCACCATTATCCAGTCTAGGGGCCTCCATTATTCAGTCCAGGGTCACCGTTATCCCGTCCAGGGCCTCCGTTATCCAGTCCAGGGGCCTCCGTTATCCAGTCCAGGGCCACCGTTATCCCGTCCAGGGCCACCATTATTCAGTCCATGGGCCTCCGTTATCCAGTCCAGGGCCACCGTTATCTAGTCCAGGGCCACCGTTATCCCGTCCAGGGCCTCCGTTATCCAGTGCAGGGCCACCGTTATCCCGTCCAGGGCCTCCGTTATCCAGTGCAGGGTCACCCTTATCCCGTCCAGGGCCACCATTATCCAGTGCAGGGCCACCGTTATCCCGTCCAGGGCCACCATTATCCAGTCCAGGGGCCTCCGTTATCCAGTCCAGGGGCCTCCGTTATCCAGTGCAGGGCCACCATTATCCCGTCCAGGGCCTCCGTTATCCAGTGCAGGGTCACCGTTATCCCGTCCAGGGGCCTCCGTTATCCAGTCCAGGGTCACCGTTATCCAGTGCAGGGCCACCGTTAGCCTGTCCAGGGCCACCGTTATCCCGTCCAGGGCCACCGTTATCCCGTCCAGGGGCCTCCGTTATCCAGTCCAGGGTCACCGTTATCCAGTGCAGGGCCATCGTTATCCAGTCCAGGGCCACCATCATCCCGTCCAGGGCCAGCATTATCCAGTCCAGGGGCCTCCGTTATCCAGTCCAGGGCCACCGTTATCTAGTCCAGGGCCTCCGTTATCCAGTCCAGGGCCACCGTTATCCAGTCCAGGGCCACCGTTAGCCCGTCCAGGGCCACCGTTAGCCCGTCCAGGGCCTCCGTTATCCAGTGCAGGGCCACCGTTATCTAGTCCAGGGCCACCGTTATCCCGTCCAGGGCCTCCGTTATCCAGTCCAGGGCCACCGTTATCCCGTCTAGGGCCACCATTATCCAGTCCAGGGGCCTCCGTTATCCAGTCCAGGGCCACCATTATCCCGTCCAGGGCCTCCGTTATCCAGTCCAGGGCCACCATCATCCCGTCCAGGGCCAGCATTATCCAGTCCAGGGGCCTCCGTTATCCAGTCCAGGGCCACCGTTATCTAGTCCAGGGCCACCGTTATCCTGCCCAGGGCCTCCGTTATCCAGTGCAGGGTCACCGTTATCCAGTCCAGGGTCTCCGTTATCCTGTGCAGGGCCACCGTTATCCAGTGCAGGGTCTCCGTTATCCCGTCCAGGGCCACCATTATCCAGTCCAGGGGCCTCCGTTATCCCGTCCAGGACCCAGTATCATGTTGCAGCAGCTCTTGCTTGGCGAGATAACTTGGTGGGTTTAAGGTACCTCAGTGTAAATGGACTTTATCTTTGTTCACTTACATTTGGCGCAGACTACCCGAAATCCGACAAGTAACAAGTAATCCGGCTAAGCAAGAAATTCTACTTTATGATACAGGCACCTGGATTATTATTATTATTATTATTATTATTGTTGTTGTTGTTGTTGTTGTTAACAATGATATATAAAACTCAGGATTTGGTAAACCTATGAAAAAGCATGGATATGAGCACAGATTTGAATAAGACAGCCCTTCCCAGAATGCAGCTGACTGCCAGGGGGCATTAAGAATGTGTGGCATTAAAGGTAATCCACACCTGCTGACACCCTGGAGCGTCACGCTGGGGGACAGAGGGCCGCCGCTAGCGCACATCAAACAGCGGCCATCCTGGGATCAATGACAAACTCCACGCTGCTGCGGTGGGACTGCGCTCACCCCTCAGATATAGTTAGGCATTCCGTTTTTAGGCAAGATCAGAGAACACTTTCCCCAGAACCGTGGGGAAACTTAAAGGTTTATACTGCTCTTTGCGACCAGCACTGGCGAATTACAAAGCAGGGCCGCAGTGAAGCACTTTATTTCATTATTTATTGGTCTTGCTTAAAATACAGGATAAATTGTGATAAATGTATCGGCTGATTTTGTTCTTGTGGATTGCAGTGTGTCAGTTCATAGACTATAATACTTGATACTTCCTCTATTGTAAAAGATCTCAATTCTTCTTCTCCTCTTTGTTTTGTGTACCAATCAAACATAATTATACCTTCATGAAGAGCTGCTGCTGCAACTGGATGTTGTGCATTATAAGTGATATCCGGCATCCTTAACTCTAAATGTGCAAGTGTTTCAATATTTTCATGATATTCATACACAAACCAGCTGTTGCATCTGTCATGGCATTAGACCAGCTATAATTTGACTTAGGTATCCAACCCTTTAGAGAGTATGCAGTAAAATATCAGAAGGAGATATTAGCAGTGAGTTTGCGGTGCTTAAGAAAGGTCTGATCTCTGGGTTCCCGTCAAAGCTGAGGTCCTTTCGGGGCTTAGCAGCTATCTGCTGCGCTGAGACCAGGTCATCTCCGTCCTCACCCCTCCCCAGAGGACTGGGGTGTCCTAACCCTTAAGCGTCTTTACATGTCTTTACAGCACTTAAATGTCGGGGCCTCTTTCATGCTGATGTTGGCTTTTCACACTTCAGCTTTAACTTTCTGAACTTGTTTTTTCATTTTCTCTTTACTTTTCTCTTGCCTATTTATAATGATTCATATACAGAGAAGATCCATTCACATCTCTTCTTATACCAATGAGCTACAACACAAGTTAAGCTGTGAGAAGGTTATACAGATTTACATTCACTTATGCAAATAAACGGGTTACTGTGCTTATTAGATTTTTCCTTTGTAAAAAGAGACTTTTATTTATTTATTTGTTTGTTTTTTTTGCTTAGCCAAGAGTTATATTGCACAAAGTTATATTCATTTTCAAAGTTTATCAAGCGTACAAATGTGATTTATTATCAGAGAGTTTTTATTGTGACTGCATGGCTAAATATGTAAGCATCAGCATTTATTACTCAATAGAAAGTCTTTAAATGTAATGTAGCTTCATTAGTAGCAATGTCTGTATCCTTGTGTGAAACACAGCCAAGCTTATGCTTCAGCATACATCACGTGCACCTAAAGAGGAAGTGCTCAGAATTTCCCAGGACTTCTGACCTTCAAAGAACCATAAATCATAAACCAGTTAATACTGAAGCAGACCACAACGGGAAACTTTCTCATCAGCTGGAAACAGCATGACTCACCTTGGTTGCAAAACACGAGGCTGATTGATCACAGCTTTGACAATGACTTGTGAATCATGGTTGTTTCTTTTGGAGCTCGACTGTTCTTTGGTCGTGGACCGAGCGTCAGCACAGGCAGATGGATGTACGGAGCACCGAGAGTCGCTAATTACTCCTACAGCAAACCCTCACGCTGACTGCATCTGCTCAGCCCTTTACTGACAACCAGGAATCACTAACTATACATTTCTGTGGCAGATTTCCAACGATGCTGCCTTCTACCATTAAATAAATTCACCACTGAATATCACCCACTTCACGGTGATTGTTTTATGAAACACTATTACCGTATCACTGTTATTGTTTTTTTTGTATAGGTCTTCCATCTTTCATTCCTAATCGAATTCAGCATTACTTTTAGACGAACACTCATTACTTAATTTAATTTGAATTTGATTTTTACATCACAATGGCTCCTTATGTGCAGGAGATGAATTTCACCTAAAACTTTTTTTATATATATATAATTAAGTCGGGTTAAAGAAGCAAAAGCTTCTCTTTGATGTCTGAACTGTTCCAGGGAGAGAGAAAGTGAGGCAGAACCGTGAGAATTTATAGCATAATATTTATAAATTGTGGGGTGGAGCCAAAACGGTGTCCTGATAGCAAATTTCTCATCAGTGCCAGAGATTAATCTGGAAACGAGACCGCGGTCTCCTGTCTCTTTTGCAAGTGTCAGAGTGTAAACTCAGAGGAAGTCACCACTCTGTTGGACTGGAATATAGAATAGCACAGTATAAAGTCTAATGGTGTCACAGGCCAGGAACCTGGAGAAGGATTGTGACTTCATTGGGAGAGGGGATAACCCTGATTGGCAAAGTAATCCCCAGTCTCTCAGAAATAGGATCTGAAACCATCAGACTTGCAAGTGACCCATATTAAGTTTCTATAATCACAAGGCAGCCAAAGCACAGCTAAAAAGCCCAATTCACCCAGCTACCGAATGCATCTCATCTACAGCAATCAGATGAAATATAGTCTTACCTACATTATATATTTTTGAAAAGACAATAAGACTGAGTAACTATCACACCAAAGAATGTTTAATTTGAACATAATTTAACATTTAATTTAGTCATTGTACTCATTCATTTTAAATGGTTTCATGCAGTATGTATGTACTAACTGACTGTCTCGATTGTAGAAGGATATTGGCAAGTTCCACAGAGTACAACAAAGCTGATGACACAGAATATATCCATCCATCCATCCATCCATGTTCTATACCTGCTTGTCCTGTGCAGGGTAATGGGGGTCCAGTGCATATTTTGGAAGTTATGGGTGCAAGGCAGGGAACAGCCTAGAATTGGGTGCCAACCCATCACAGGGCACAGTCACACATCATTCACTCACACATCATTCACTCACACATCATTCAGTCACACATCATTCACTCACACACCATTCACTCACACATCATTCAGTCACACATCATTCACTCACACATCATTCAGTCACACATACAAGGCAGGGGAAATCCCAGGATGGGGTGCCAACCCATCACAGGGCACAGTCACACATCATTCACTCACACATCATTCACTCACACATCATTCACTCACACACCATTCACTCACACATGCAAGGCAGGGAACAACCCAGGATGGGGTGCCAACCCATCACAGGACACACTCATAACCACACTTATAGAGAATTTTGTAACTGCAGTTCACCTCAGAATGTTCTTGGACTGTGGGGGGACCCATAGTACCTGGAGAAAACTCCATGAGAACATGGGGAGAGCATGCAAACTCCACACACGGAGCCATGGTGGGGACCCAAGCCCAGGTCCCAGAGGTGTGAGGCAACAGTGTTACCCCGTGCGCCTCTGTGCCACGCATGCAGGACATGACAGTATATAACTACATCTATATTAATGGTGATAAACACATACAGACTTAGCCACTGATGTCTCCTCTTACACTGTTCATACGACAACTGAAGGAGATCAGATTAAGTACTTTTGTTGAGTATTTCGTAGCTATAGATTTCCAACACCAATGTATATAATAAAATCCAATAATATTCCCTTCCTAGGTCACACAAATAGAACATGCATTATTTTCTGAGCTTATTGTGCAGAAGCTTTGAAGTGACAGGGAAAAGCATACAGGTCCATTACGGACATACTTACTCCTGGGAGAATGCGATAGTCCAGCTTGTCAGCTCAGTCAGGCTTGTTGCATCAGCTCCTGTCCGCTAAATAATAAATAATGGCTGCCTCAGTGGGCATTGTTTTATCTTATTATTAACTTATTTCTTGAAGCATTTACTCCCTGAGGAAGCGCTCTGCTTCATTTGATGTGTGACTCCACGATGGGTCACGAAACAGTCAACATGCATTATCAGACTCGAAATGATCACTTCATATAGCATTAGAAAAGGCAGGCCTTAAAACGGCATGGACAATCCGCCCCTCTTTGTAAACACTAAGCCATACGTGCTTGGAGGTGCTGAAAAGCTCGGTTTGAATGGTTAACTATGCTAGCAGTAAGTAGCTGGATCATAAATAATTCCTGGTTCATTGTTTGGCTAACAATGTCCCACTCAGTCACTTGTCCTACCTGACAATCCACACCTTAAGTGCTGCCATTCCCTGCTGTGATACATTACTGTGGTACCAAAGAAAATCAATCTTGTGACTATGTAGCTGCTGCATGCATTTCTAGACGCACTTCTAAAGCATATACATGACGGCAGCCTAGCTTTTCTGTTACACAGCTAATCAGCACACTCCTCACTAGCTGAGATGTCCAGTGTGAAAGGTGTTCATGTCTGCATAGTTCAGCTCCAGTCCATCAACGAAAGCCCTCCACTTACTGACAGTTCAGGACTGCAGCATGCCACAACCCTCACTACCCCAACACTGAAAGTAAGACCCAGTATTTTCGGTGGCTGGGCCTCAATTCTTATTCAATTCAGCACCATGGTCAGAACTACAACCAGTCAATTGACAGTGCAGCACCAAGAACCAGCACACACCTTGGGTTCATCCGAAACCGAGTGCTTGTTTACTCTGTGGTACGCAAATACAGTATAGTATGTAAAATTAACAGTATGTCCGAATGCTCAGCAGGGATGAATGAGGAAGCGAGTGGCACCCAGGAGACATATTACATGCTGTGAGATTCTGAAGTGTACAAGCAAAGGATGCTATGCTACCCCACAAGGCCTCTGGAGCGGTAACCAGACACGAAGAACATCGCAAACTCAGAAATGTGTGGCAGAAGGAAAAGCTGTCTCTGGGATTTGTATATTTTCATTGGTAGTTATAATAGGGATGGGCCTATTACACCTCTGATTTTTGCTAATTATAATAGGGATGGGCCTATTACACCTCTGATTTTTGCTAGTTATAATAGGGATGGGCCTATTACACCTCTGATTTTTGCTAGTTATAATAGGGATGGGCCTATTACACCTCTGATTTTTGCTAGTTATAATAGGGATGGGCCTATTACACCTCTGATTTTTGCTAGTCATAATAGGGATGGGCATATTACACCTCTGATTTTTGCTAATTATAATAGGGATGGGCCTATTACACCTCTGATTTTTGCTAATTATAATAGGGATGGGCCTATTACACCTCTGATTTTTGCTAGTTATAATAGGGATGGGCCTATTACACCTCTGATTTTTGCTAATTATAATAGGGATGGGCCTATTACACCTCTGATTTTCTTTTGATCTGATTTGATCCAACACTGATGCCAAAACCAATGGGGAATAATGCTGGTAGATATTGGTAAAAAATTCACAGTACAATATTTTGCGATAAGCACTGCAGTATTTATAATATAAAAACAGTTGAAAATCCGCCATCGGTACAGCATTCAGCACACTGGTCAGCTCCACCCTCGCCCTCTATGGACGAGTCCGCTATCGGTACAGCATTCAGCACCCTGGTCAGCTCCACCCTCGCCCCTCTATGGACGAGACCGCCATCGGCGCAGCATTCAGCACCCTGGTCAGCTCCACCCTCGCCCCTCTATGGACGAGACCGCAATCGGCGCAGCATTCAGCACCCTGGTCAGCTCCACCCTCGCCTATCTAAGGACGAGACCGCCATCGGCGCAGCATTCAGCACCCTGGTCAGCTCCACCCTCGCCCCTCTATGGACGAGACCGCCATCGGCGCAGCATTCAGCACCCTGGTCAGCTCCACCCTCGCCCTCTCTGGACGAGTCCGCCATCGGTACAGCATTCAGCACCCTGGTCAGCTCCACCCTCGCCTATCTAAGGACGAGACCGCCATCGGCGCAGCATTCAGCACCCTGGTCAGCTCCACCCTCGCCCTATATGGACGAGTCCGCCATCGGTACAGCATTCAGCACCCTGGTCAGCTCCACCCTCGCCTATCTAAGGACGAGACCGCCATCGGCGCAGCATTCAGCACCCTGGTCAGCTCCACCCTCGCCCTCTATGGACGAGTCCGCCATCGGTACAGCATTCAGCACCCTGGTCAGCTCCACCCTCGCCCTCTATGGACGAGTCTGCCATCGGTACAGCATTCAGCACCCTGGTCAGCTCCACCCTCGCCTATCTTCCTCCTTCCCATCCTCTTCCTGTCCACATCCTCCTCCTCCCATTCTTCTTCCTCCACCTCCCACTCTCCCTGTCCCCTCCTCCTTGCTCGACTCCGAGATCCATTAGCAAGCAGCTGTCTTCAAACACACCTTGGACCAGGAAGGAGTGCAAGGACACTGTAAGTAATAACCACATGGTTCCTAAACCTTTCCCGCCGCCTGAAGGGAAGCCAGGGGGGGCATTATGTTATTAATCTCTGCTTGTCCGGAGCAGAGGGAAGCTGGCAATAACACTCGCCATTCTCTTGTGGGAATACTTAAGAGAAGCTTTTATGATGCTTTTAGATGCAATCTGTGCTACAGCACCCCTGACCCAATGCCTGTCGTCCCCATTACCATCCTCCATTCTTGGGCTTAATCATATGTTGCCTGGTATAATTAAGCACTCTGAAATGCACACACTTACAGGTCAAAATGCTTGCAATTTCCATACGTATTAGATTTCATACCGCCGTCTGTCGAAATTCTGGATGTGACACTTCAGCCCGATCATATGCTGGAAATCTCTGAGCATTCCCGGTACCCATAGGATGATGGTCACCATGAATTCCATTTGAATGCTTTACATTTTGATAGAGAATTTCTGTACAGTGGGACAAGACTATGTTCAGAAATAAGAGCTAAACAGGAAAAATGAAAAGCTGAAAACTCGGGATGCACAGCCGCTGGAGCTGGGATGAAAACTCGGGATGCACAGCCGCCGGAGCTGGGATGAAAACTCGGGATGCACAGCCGCCGGAGCTGGGATGAAAACTCGGGATGCACAGCCGCCGGAGCTGGAATGAAAACTCGGGATGCACAGTCGCTGGAGCTGGGATGCCGCTGGAGCTGGGATGAAAACTCGGGATGCACAGTCGCTGGAGCTGGGATGAAAACTCGGGATGCACAGCCGCTGGAGCTGGGATGAAAACTCGGGATGCACAGCCGCCGGAGCTGGGATGAAAACTCGGGATGCACAGCCGCCGGAGCTGGGATGAAAACTCGGGATGCACAGCCGCCGGAGCTGGGATGAAAACTCGGGATGCACAGCCGCCGGAGCTGGGATGAAAACTCGGGATGCACAGTCGCCGGAGCTGGGATGAAAACTCGGGATGCACAGCCGCCGGAGCTGGGATGAAAACTCGGGATGCACAGTCGCTGGAGCTGGGATGCCGCTGGAGCTGGGATGAAAACTCGGGATGCACAGTCGCCGGAGCTGGGATGAAAAGTCGGGATGCACAGTCGCTGGAGCTGGGATGCCGCTGGAGCTGGGATGAAAACTCGGGATGCACAGTCGCCGGAGCTGGGATGAAAACTCGGGATGCACAGTCGCTGGAGCTGGGATGAAAACTCGGGATGCACAGTCGCCGGAGCTGGGATGAAAACTCGGGATGCACAGTCGCTGGAGCTGGGATGCCGCTGGAGCTGGGATGAAAACTCAGGATGCACAGTCGCCGGAGTTGGGATGAAAACTCGGGATGCACAGTCGCTGGAGCTGGGATGAAAACTCGGGATGCACAGTCGCTGGAGTTGGGATGAAAACTCGGGATGCACAGTCGCTGGAGCTGGGATGAAAACTCGGGATGCACAGTCGCTGGAGCTGGGATGAAAACTCGGGATGCACAGCCGCCGGAGCTGGGATGAAAACTCGGGATGCACAGTCGCCGTAGTTGGGATGAAAACTCGGGATGCACAGTCGCTGGAGCTGGGATGAAAACTCGGGATGCACAGTCGCTGGAGTTGGGATGAAAACTCGGGATGCACAGTCGCTGGAGCTGGGATGAAAACTCGGGATGCACAGTCGCTGGAGCTGGGATGAAAACTCGGGATGCACAGTCGCTGGAGCTGGGATGAAAACTCGGGATGCACAGTCGCTGGAGCTGGGATGAAAATGCCATGAAGGAGAATGACATGCCAGAGGGGATTCCAGTAGTTTAAATATGACCAGACCGCAGGGTTTCAGCTGGTTCCCTAGAGAGAGTGGGACACCGAGGAACACCTTTGTCCCGTCCAGCGATAATGGATAAGCATAGCTGGAGTGGAAGATCCCGAAGGTGACCGCAGAGGAATAGATTCTCGTGCAGTCGTGTGAATCTGTGCCATGCATTCGGGGCAGTAACTCAAGATGATGCATCAGTGGCATCAGTGTGTCCAGATGTGGCATGAGAAAGATGATGAAGATGATGATGATGGTGAGGCTGATGATGATAATGACTATTGTAGTCCTTACTGGGAGAACTAAATAAGGAGGAAAAAGAAGAAAAAGCGAGCAGAACTGAGCTTAATAAAATGGGATTTGTACAGATTTACAATCCCCTGCCGCCGCGGAAAATGAAGTGATTTTTTAAGCCTCGGGGTTTGCCCCGTAGCACCTAGCAGGAGGTCCCTGGCTTGCTTACACAGGGTGTCCTTTCCACGCACAGATGTCGGTGGTGACTGGCAGAACAGACCTGTACGACACGGTGTGGCATTGCTGAATGGGGAATAAATGTGGGAATTGATGAGCACATCTCTGTGTCAGCTGCGGCACTTACAGAGGGATTGTGTGCAGACACATACCATGACAGGGGCCTTAAAATGACAATCCTGACCTCCAATAAAACAGGCTGCTAACAAAGAGCATCCATCACAATGATGCGTATTAGAGTTTCCGACAATCATTGCAGATACAGTATGTTTCTGTTTCGTGCCCTTAAATCACTACCATTGTGACGTGTGTAAATATTAAAATGAAAGGCTTCATGGCCTTAGACAGACAAAGCACTGCCAGTGAAAACGATGGCTTCCTTCCTTCCGTTGATGTTCTGTGACAGCATCCCTGAAGCTCCTCAGCATAGCAGCAGGAAAACAAATAGCTTTGTCCTCACAGAATCTGCCATACGCCCCCCCCCCAGCCGCCCCCCCTTGGCGTGATCCCGGGCCTCATCACCATGCTATTATGCAGCCCGCTATAAGTCCCCAGCGGCACTCGGCAATGGACGACCTCGCCTCCGCCCGAAGACCCGGGGGGGCCTTGAGTCGCCCAGGTAATCACTGATGGCGATCAGGGTGTGGGGACAGGAGGGAGTCATGAATGCACCAACAGGAGGGAAGGACGCCAGCCAACACAACCCCAACTGGGAGAGGGGATCGGCCAGTTTGTGGTCATTAATGGGGAGGCGCCAGATTCCACATGCAGCCAAACGCTT
Organism: Brienomyrus brachyistius; assembly: GCF_023856365.1. NCBI lineage: Eukaryota > Metazoa > Chordata > Actinopteri > Osteoglossiformes > Mormyridae > Brienomyrus > Brienomyrus brachyistius. The sequence continues at coordinate 4,590,387 of NC_064557.1, read as the reverse complement.
CCATAAAATTATATCATTTTATAAATGCATTTGTATTTGCCTGGGTGGGTGGGCATGTTAATTTGTCTATAAAGGGGGGGGGTTACTTATTCACCTGTGATTTAAATACATTCAGACATTCAGCTGGAAGCCGGACTGCAGCATGCTTACAGAACAGCCAGCTTAACGAGAGCATGTGACCCGTGCGCTAAAAACGGCGCTGAAGTTATATTTAATTACAGGTCCTTTATAACCTTATATGTTATAATCCCAGGAGCATCATGGTTTATGAAATTGAAAGATTACCTTCATTTCCACTTATTTGCATAATTTTGCCAAATGGATCTCAACCCACTGCAGCACTGTAAACACTGGTCTTTTTCAAAGTCTTTCTCATTGCAAGAAATTGGACTTAAAGATATACATGCACTGCTAGGCCCACCCTATTTAGACTAGGTGCTCATAAGAACTCACCTGGTGGCTGAGTATATCCACAGCAGTGAGCAGGGAGGGGGACTGTCTTAAAGACTGACTGTCTATTGTGATCGATCGGTTGGCGTCCATTAATCTACGGTGGCTCCTAAATGCATCCACAGCTCCACTCCCAATAAACTCACAAGTAAGACAGTCTGCCAATCAAAAGCTTCTACAGGAATTACATCCATCCATCCTTCCATTAATTTTCTGCTGCTTATCTGGAGTCTGGTTGTGGGGGCAGCAGTCTCAGCAGGGATGCCCACACCTCCTTCTCCCCAGCCACCTCCTCCAGCTCCTCCAGGGGAACACCAACGCGTTCCCAGGCCAGTGAGAGACATAATCTCTCCCACATGTCATGGGTCTGCCCCAGGATCTCCCCATGGTTGAACACACCTCCCCAAGGAGCCATCCAGGGGGCATCCTACATAGATGCCCAAATCATCTCAATATTCCACACTGCATAAAGACACATTGAGCTTTGTAAATGTAAACCTTTGATAAATCTCGATTTTACTTAGGGAAGTAAAGGAGATTCCCTGATTGACTTCACGCAGGAAATTATGACATAACTCTATAGATTTGTGAAACATTGACTTCTGCCTAAGTAAAAACGTTTGACCTCAGCTGTAGTTACACATCTTCGTAAAATTTTAGGAAGCATTTATGTGTTACTATTACAGGAACACATGCTCAGGGCAGTTTTATTGCAATTTTGTGAGAGATATATATTTTTATTCTCCAATTCAAATTTATTCATGGGACAATGCAATAGCAGGCTTTAATTCGTCTGCTGATTCAAAAGGCACAATGTTCTTGATGAGGTGAATGTCGTGATAATGAAAATACTGTAATAGAGATTGATAAGATACTGCCTTGAACTGTCTCACAGCACATAGCTTGCTGAACAATACACAGCAGCTTCATGAGGGACAGACTCTCCTTGAAGAGTCCTGCCAGTCAAACACTGAATAATATGAGCCTTCAGTTATGACGTAAACCGTCAGCCTGGTTCTGTAAGGATTAGTCGCGCGATGACACATTCTGGAGGTGACAGGCTGTCCAAGTTCATCAGTTAACTTGATTAGCTAATCTATGTCTTTACATAAAAACACTGGATAAAAAAACAAACATAAGTATACAGTACTGTTTATGTACTTTATCTCAAGCCTGTTGAATCCGCAATTCCGCAATTAAATTTAATTCAGCATTTTAATGTAAGTTGATTTTGAAAATGCTATTTTTGACTGAATAATGATCTATCATGCATTCAGTGATTTGCTTTTTGATTTCTCAGGGTCTTTGAAATGTAGCCACTTGTAAGTCTTGTAAAATTAGTGGATGAATAGAAATGTGGTATTTAAAGGAAGAGCTGAGAGTTTTTGTGTGTTTTTGAATGCCATGTCTTTTGATAAATTGCATGCTCTTTTGCTAAAAAGTGTTACAGGGTTTTTTTGTTGTCATAAACGCATACTGACCACTCGGTCTAGCTTTTCCTGCCGTCACCCTTTAAGGCATTATGACTCTTTCCGGCCTCTTTGAACACATGGAACAGGGCATAACCTTGAATATCCAGTCGCCATGGATACCAGGAGGTCATGACCTTGGTCGATCCCCAAGGATGATGTGGAAGCTCCTCACGCTGCTTAACTTGCTCCTACTGATGAAACGCTGGCTAACCAGATTAGGCGTCACACCATAAAATGGAACGACCTCCCCAGCGATAACGCTGCCATCCCACAGCCTGCTCTCCTTTACTGCCCACCCCTCACTCTGCTGATGATTCAGCCCCGCGGACGGGAGGGATTCCGTCGGCTCGCCTGTCAGACACTTAGCTTCTGCAGCAACTGTGGAGGGAAGGACTCTGAAAGCAACGCAATCAGGTAGCAGAGAGTACAGGGCCAAACCAGCAATTAAGCCACGGTACAAAAAGCCAAGTGCAACCGTCAGTGTTTTATGGTTAAGATTCGCCTCAAATGTCAGAGGGAAACAGCAAGAGGACCATTTATCCAATGGACTGAGCGGAACCTAAAAGACATGCTTGGAAGTGTTGGACGGCCTGGACAGCCTGCCAGAGAATGCAGACACACAAAGAGAAAGTTAAGGCCAAAATGAATCCCCAAGTAAATGTATGAGGGACCAAAGCACGTGGAATCCATCATGAAAACACGGGGAGGTCATGCAAAGGTCACATGCACAGAGCAGGAGAGCCTCGCACGCCGGACTCTGGAGGCGTGAGGATGCATCAATAGTGAGCGCAGAGGGAGGTGAGCGGGAACTCATCACATGAGGCTGCGAAGGTCTGTATGCTTGAGCACTGATTAACGGAGAACCCTGCTACTGCACAACGAATCTTAGACGTGTGAAGTATGAAAACAGCCCCCAGATGTGTGTTAGTGACTCTGATTAGCAATTAGTATTTAGCAAATCATGAAAGACTGCCAGCTGGGCCGAAAGAATTAAAGGGGAACTTTTTATGTTATATAAGGTTACATGCAAGACAAGTGAGTGATATGGATTTGCATGTATACACAGTTCCCTGCATGTGTACACAGTTCCCTGCATGTGTACACAGTTCCTGCATGTACACACAGTTCCCTGCATGTGTACACAGCTCCTGCATGTACACACAGTTCCCTGCATGTACACACAGTTCCCTGCATGTGTACACAGTTCCCTGCATGTGTACACACAGTTCCCTGCGTGTACACACAGTTCCCTGCATGTGTACACAGTTCCCTGCATGTGTACACACAGTTCCCTGCGTGTACACACAGTTCCCTGTATGTGTACACAGTTCCCTGCATGTGTACACAGTTCCCTGCATGTGTACACAGTTCCCTGCATGTGTACGCAGTTCCTGCGTGTACACACGGTTCCCTGCATGTACACACGGTTCCCTGCATGTGTACACGGTTCCCTGCATGTGTACACAGTTCCCTGCATGTGTACACAGTTCCCTGCGTGTACACACAGTTCCCTGCGTGTACACACAGTTCCTGCATGTACACACAGTTCCCTGCGTGTACACACAGTTCCTTGCATGTGTACACAGTTCCCTGCGTGTACACACAGTTCCTTGCGTGTACACACAGTTCCTTGCATGTGTACACACAGTTCCCTGCATGTGTACACAGTTCCCTGCATGTGTACACAGTTCCCTGCATGTGTACACACAGTTCCCTGCATGTGTACACACAGTTCCCTGCATGTGTACAGAGTTCCCTGCATGTGTACACAGTTCCTTGCGTGTACACACAGTTCCCTGCATGTACACACAGTTCCCTGCATGTATACACGGTTCCCCATGTCATGCAGATCTCCGCCTACATCCCAGACACTTCAAGTTTGGTTAATTCAAGGCTCCAGTTGAATGCTGATTGGTCCCCGGAGTGCCCCCTCCCCTGTTACCCATTGATTCGCAACATATCATTGGCCAATTATAAAGTTGACCACTCTGTATGAATTATCGGTCTTTTTATGCCTCCCACCTTAAAAAAATCCAACAATCACCTATGAGCTAATTTCCATCTCTAAATGGGCCATGGTGCACAGTCGTGTGTGTGTGTGTGTGTGTGTGTGTGTGTGTGTGTGTGTGTGTGTGTGTGTGTGTGTGTGTGTGTGTGTGTGTGACCATCGATGGACCGGCCTCCTGTGCAGGGGGCACCCCTGTATTTTTCCCCAAGCCCCCACAACCATGCTCAGGATAAACAGTTGAAAGATGAATGGATGGATGTGGTATAGATACACTATCGGTACAGGGATAACTGACAGTGTGCAGGCGGGGTTTAATGGGTCTAATATAAACGGTGATGCTGCAGCATCGACAAGCCTGAGGCCACAGTTATTAGTGTGGACGGCCATTTCCAGTAGGTATTAAATTGGAGTCGGCGAGTCCAGTGACACTGAGCTCATCCACTGTGACACCTGTAATGGAGTATGACATCTGGGCTGGTCCGAGCACATCAGGCAAATTATTTACCAAGGGTTCGAATACAGAACTTAGCCCTGAAAAACTTGAACTAGACATCAGAAAAAATAGGAGCAGCCAGTGCTGTCCTACCAGGGCCAGAGAGGCCGCAAGCTTTCAGCATTTCATTTCATCTCGTTGTTTGAACAGAATGTACTCTCACCCGGGCTGAGAAGGTAAATATCAGTCACTAAGCGGAGTGTCGGCAAATCACTCGCACCTGCAAAAGCCCTCCTCCTTCTCAGATAATTGCTCTAATTTACACCCCGGCACAACAAAAAGCCGCCGATCCGGCTGCCTGCATGGAGGAACTCTGAGTCACTGCTGCTTTTAACAAACTTTTAACCATTTCGTTAAAACAAGCAGACGGACGGACATACAGTAAGCGCACGTTCACAAGCCTCGCTGTTTTGCAAGTCTGAATGACCTCGTTATGAGGTGGCTATGCAAAAACAGTGAAGAAACGCTGGTAAAGCACGAAGAAATACACACGTCTGACACGAGCTTAACTTATGATCGCCGTTGTGGTCACCCTGCTGCCAGCAAACGTCGAGTCATAGTGCTGCCATCTCAATTTCCCACGGCAGCCAGCTTTTGCTTGTATGGGCTCCCTCAAAATAAATAAGCTCCCAGCTCCCAGCTAGCATTTATTCCTTGAAGAGATGGTCTTCTAAGAGATGTCTAGCAGTGTGGCATAACCACAGCGTGAAAATAAACTCACTTGCTCAGTCCTCTGTGCTGCCTGTGTTTATTTCGTACACAGCTGGACAGTTTTACTGCTTTACACGCAGCTGTTTCTTATGGCTTTTTCACATTAACTTTGCCATGATAAATAATTTGACAATTCAATTAATGCAAGTAGCTCTCTCCAGCGGAACAGAAGCTGCGCCCTGGGGTCAGACCCGGTAACGTTCCGGTGTCAGGGCCATTTGATGAAGCACTCTGTCCCCTGAACTTTATTACTTTATGTAAATGTGGAGCCCAGAATTTACTGCAAAACAGTATTTGTACATGAAAATAAGATTTAATTTCCATTTCAGGCCAAGTCTATTAACCTAAACATTTATATTGTATTAGCCAAAGGATTTATGCAGTAGATTGATGGTAATCTGATTATTCAATCAAATTTGGGTTTTTAATCTCAAAATGCCCATAATCAGTATTACAATGCTTACATACTTCAAAGACAAACTTACCCTGATCTCTCCTGCCCCCCCCCCCCCAATCCTAATCCACCTCGGCATAAATGAGCAGGTGGCAGGAGACAGGAAGATCCTTTTCCAAAAGGGTCCATAGAGGGGCCAGATGCTGAACCCTTAGCGCAGTAAATAACAATGTGTGATCTTGAAACATGAACTTCACTCAAAGTCTTAGGTTCTGCCGCCTAATGGACAATCATGATATTACACATGAAAATTAACCCTACCCCCCCCCCCCCTCATATCTCTGCAGAGGACGTTTGGCTGAAACCCCATCTAAGAGTATTAACACAGTACATCTGCCAAAGGCTGAAGGGCTAATCTAAATCCTTGGATACAATCCTATCAAGTGCTACTCTAATAATGAGCGCGCATGCACAGTCTAATTCAGATGGTAATCCTGCACCTGATGGTCATCTGACATGAATGTGAATTTCACAGATTATAATGCGATATATCACTCTAAGTGTAATCATTCTAACGCTATTATCTATAGCAGATTACAGTTCATTACATTATTATTGTTATTATATATATATATATATATATATATATATATATATATATATATAATTATTGGTGAAAAAAATCAGCAAATCGCTGGAACATCCTTTGCGGATACTTCATTGCACAACTCCATTCATGTTACTAATCAACTGTCAGTAAGCTACTATATTACACTGTTACTATACTGATTAGAGATGGCCAACTATCAGTATTGTCAAATACAGCAACAATCGGCCATTGGCCATTGGTTAAAAATGAGCCGATATTTACCGCCGGTAATTCACTTTAAAATGGTGACCAATATTGCTTTGCACACCCAAACTAAACAGTTCGAAAAATGGCTGTTCTGTGGACTTATTTTAGCAACCATAAAAAAGCATCTTGCAAACATTGGTCTGCTAGAGATTAGACAGTGAAAAGATATTACTCAGAAAATGAGTTTATCACACTTGATGATCAGGCCTTCCTGTTATAAATGTACAAGATGTATACAGTTATAAAATATAGTGCTCTGGGATTGTTGTTTGCCAGAGTTGGTGTTGGGTTATTAAACAATAAATATATTCATATTTTTGGAATGTAATTCATTTATTTTTAAATTTATTAAGATGGAGTGTCCTTTTAAAGTGATTTAATATTGTTAGAGTTATTATCGGTGCATCACTAATACTGATCTTACATTATCAGCATAGTATAGTATATCGGTATATTATACTGCTGCTACTTTATTAATATAATACTACATACTAATATTAATATAATGCATGTATGCATAATATAGAATATATTATCAGCATAATAGAGTATATCAGATATTATATAGCTTAGAACATGGTGGACTTTGAAGGTTCTCCTGTATCAGTCTCTAGATGCCCGGAGCGTGTGAGAGCGTGTGAGAGCGTGTGAGAGCGTGTGCCCCGCGATGCACCAGCACGCTGTCCGTGCCGTTCTCTGCCTCATGATCCGGGGCTTTCTTGGATGAAGATCACCGCGGGCCTTTCAGGGGAGCTGGCTACGCAAGGTGGATGGACGCATCTAGTGTTCTAGAGTAGTAAGCTACCACATAACAACCGTGCTAAATATACCCGCAGGGGTGGACTCCATCCTGGTCCCCTGAGCTTCCTCACCTATACCCCTGATCAGGACAAGTGTTCAGAAGACATTTACATTTACATTTACAGCATTTGGCAGACACCCTTAGTCAGAGCGACTTACATAAGTGCTTCAAGACGCTGCGATGAATTTTCCCGATACTAACTCAATAAGGACCCAGGCTATGAATACCATCTATCTGAATACTCTGTTGAGAAAGTTGTTTTTTTTTTTGTACACACACACACATACACAAGGAAAAGAGCTGGGTAAGAATACAGAGTATTACTTCAGGTATTTCTGAAAAAGACGGATGGATATATTCATTATGTATTTTAAATGCGTCTATAGTCACCTAATGTTTAAATTAAAAAAGGACTTCAGCTGCCCCACCGAGTCCTCTTGACAGTGGTCAAACAGAAGCTGCGAGTAGACCAGACCGGACCGGACCGGACCGGACCAGAGACCCAGCAGGGTGGCGGGTCCAGCCCCCCCCTCGTCTCCACGAGCCCCCCCCCTGCTGCTGCTCCACGTGTCTGCAAGCAAATCTGCTTTGATGAAGAGCTTGTTTGGCGTGAGCCGATTACGGCTCACATCGGGCTGCTTAAATCTGGCTGTGACAGCGTGGACACCTCGGGCGTGTTAAAGCTGTCGCCGTGTAGGATGGAAGACCTCTCCACGTTGGCGGCACAAAAGCAGCCACACTGTTTACCTAAAGGACATAAACTTTTATTACGTGCACAGCTGGACTGAGCAAACATCTATCCAGCCTGCCAACAGACGTGGGGTGGGGGGGAGACCCCTTAATGAAATGTGTCTCGGAGATTGAACTTGCCAGCTTTTAAATTCCCTACTCCTGTCACCGGTTCACCAAACCCTCCTGGATCAGGGCTGTTGGGGTCGAAACCCAATAACTCTGCTGTCTCATACGACTGAGATGCTGAGGCCCATTACCATTAAAAATGTGCCTGACCACCTTTAAATAAAACTATACTTCCTCCCGCTTCATTTACTTTAAAAAAATTCTAAAATCATCTGTGGCAAACATTTTTCATTCTCGGCTTCTTGTCGAAGAGCTTATTCATACACAGACGACATGCCTTGTCACATGTTCCAGTATGAGGGGTCACTGGCCAAAGAAGACTGACAGAAAAGCTCTGGCTCGATTATTAAACCTCTAGGAGGAATCATCTGAGGCACATCAGACCATCGCATTGGCTTGAGAAGAAGAGAAAGATACTCGCTGTCCAAGGCCACGCCTTTTAAAAACATGTGAAGCATGAGGCTGGGAAGAAAGAATGTGGATTGGGCCTGGTGCTGAGCATGGATAGGATAAGCCGGATGGATGGATGGATGGATGGATGGATGGATGCTACAGTTCACTTTTACTTCGAGGGCAGCTCTTACAGAGACGTCAGTCAGAATGCTAATGCTAATCAAGAGCACAAGCTTCAGCCAGCTAAGCTGCCATTTAGGTGCATGTGAGCCAGACACTAACAGGGTTCAGATGGTCTGTAGGAATCAGTTTGTCTGCTCGCTGTGCTTTTTTGCCAGGGACACTCAGGAACACATCCTTTAACAGCTTGTACATTTTAAGGTTTAGATGGGGTTTAATTGCTGTTATCACTGATGGACCCGAGTTGCATTTTCCAGGGTTTTGTATTGTATTTCATTGGGGGTGAAGGCATGGGGTGAAGGAGAAGCAGCTTTATGTGGGTGTGAGGTCGCAAGAAAAAGGAGGATGAGATGGAGAAGGAATGGAGAGACTACAGAATGGATAACAATGAGATCAGTGGCTTCGTTCTGCCTGAGAACCATCTATCCATCTTCTAACCACTAACTCACTAATAATCTGGGTCAAGGGGGGCCTGGAGTCTATCCCAGGCAGCATAAGGCACAAGGATGGGGGGCACCCTGGATGGGGTGTCAGTACATCACAAGGCACACAAACACACACAGCCACCCTGGAGGTGTGAGGCAGCAAGGCTACTCACGAGCCATCGGACCCCCTCCAGCAGGAGCTGAGAATCACAACATCCCCAGCAGAATGCACAAATTAGTTTAGATGGAAAGAAAAATATATATATCCATCCATCAAGCCCTGAAACAGTGTTCTTTGCAGCAAGAGCGCATGTGGATATTTTGCAACTGCTCAGTAAATCGAGTGCCCTCACACACATTTAATGGGTAAACTGCTGGATATTTAAAGTAGGTGAAGGGTGCAATTCACGCTCGCCGCTGCATGAGGGCTCTAACACTGTGCCGAGTGCCCAACGTGATTAGCCATCACTTCCTGTTAGCGTAGGTTAGCATGCAGCGGCCGCCCTACGCCGGAAGACGCTCTCCAGCTGTGCTTCGGCCGCGTGCGGCTAACTGCGGGATCGTCCTACGGATGAAAAGAACCGCTGCAGAGCCCGGCGTGGAGCGCCTTGTCAGGCCGCTGCAAGGATTTCACTCTGTCACTTTGGATATCCAGGCCCGAGACTGGCAGGTTGGTGTGACTGACAGAAATGAAGAAGTCTGCTAATGGCATGATACACCGAAGGAAGGAGATCGATTGATCGGACGGACAGACAGACAGACAGACAGACAGACAGACAGACAGACAGACAGACAGACAGACAGACAGACAGACAGACAGACAGACAGACAGACAGACAGACAGACAGACAGACAGACAGACAGACAGACAGACAGACAGACAGACAGACAGACAGACAGACAGACAGACAGACAGACAGACAGACAGACAGACAGACAGACAGATAGATAGATAGATAGATAGATAGATAGATAGATAGATAGATAGATAGATAGATAGATAGATAGATAGATAGATAGATTCTCACCACGTCAGCCATTCCCACTTCAGTGGTATTTCTCTCTACAAATCTGTACAAATCACTGGCACCAAAACATCACTCCTTTCAGATGTGTTAATGATGACTGTGTTTGATGCAAGCATCCCTATAAACAAACCATGGCGTAAGTAAGTACTTTAATTCAGCAGGGAATGAGTACAGATGTCAGAACAGGGAACACAGTGGATGTAGAAAAACATTTCATGCACAACAATCTAGTAAATTTAGGGAAAAAAGAAAGTTTTCTGGGTGTCGTTTGATGCTGAGGGTTACAGCAGACTAGCTTTAGGATGGCTGAAAAAAACAAAAACGTTTTGTAATGATTGTCCCCACAGTAAAAGTAAAGCATTTTATACGCCCTGCTAATGAATCCTGAGCGTGTGCAGATGACCGTGCTGCATGGAGCAGCAATTTGGGCTTAATGGTTTCCTCTTGTATCAGGCTGTGCTTTATACCTCACACAAGGGGGAAAAGGAAGACAAAAAGCCTTCATTTAGTCATTTTCATGCAACTAATTTAGGTTGTTTTTCCACAGTTTGGCAGTTTTGAGGGGTTAGCTGTGAATTCAGCCACATCTGAGGGCAGTTCATCATCTCCCAGAAGATGGAAAGTCCAGAAAGTACAAAACAAGCAACCAGTTGAGAGTCACATCACAGAGTACACAACTGGTTGGCTGAAATGTTGTGGATTTGTACTTTTTGGACCTGAAATCTCCACCTCACCCCACCAAAAGCCCCGATGACCTATGACCTCAAGCAGGCATGGACATATATGCAAACACAGACAGCATGAATATGACAATCCCAATCCTCTCCCACTTCACTGAAGGATCCTCATTTCCATGTCCACCAGTCAGGTTGCGCTCCTTGGATGTGGGAGGTGCAATATGCAAATGTGAAACCAAATCAAGTCCAATCAGGAGGCGGAGAAGGCTGAAGTGGAGCTGTAGGACACTTGTGATCTGGTGCTAGGCAGACACCCCATGCTGGGTCATTCTCAGAGGAGCACCTTCGGTCTACATCCTGTTTCCATCAGTATAAGGTTGCACACACTATCAGGCTAATGCACACACACAAGAATTTCCTCCTGTGAGGAATGAAGTTAATCTGAAGATGGGAATGACGTCAAGAAAAGTCAAATCAGTGTTAAATGGCCAGTCAATCATCTAGATATATTTGCTCATTATTTTAGTGGGTGGCGAGTCTGATCGCACACATCTTTCCAAAAAATATAACCGATAAAGATTATTTTTGCTTATATGAGCTTTAGAATTTACAATTACTGCCTAATGTATAACCGTCTGCATTATAAGAACATTATTTCGGAGGTCAGAAAGAACAACATAAAGCTCTACTTTTAAAATGATTTTTCAGATAATTATTCTGCTATGGCTGGGATCAGGCTTGGGAAAGTCGTTCCTAGGCTCAACGTATAATGAGGCACTGAGTAAGAAATATATGAAGCTGCAGCTCAGACATACTAGCTTATAGTTTATATGCAACATTCTTGGACGTACAATATAAAGCATCTTATTATAAGCTAAACACTCCAAACAAATTGGAGATGATGGTGGAAATATGTGGTGGCAAACAGTACATCTTGTACTGGGACTCCCATGAATCCAGTAAGAGAAATGCACAGTACAGACCTCAAACAAAATAACCAGCGTTTCTCCAAATACCAAGCCTCCATTAGCCATATATCATTCCTATAAACTGCTGCAAGCTTGTCTGAATGCTGCAATTAGAGAGCATCCACACTTCACAAGCGAAAGGACTAAGGTCTGCATTTTCTTTGATCCCTTTCTCCTCGCTGGTGGGGCCCTGTCGCATATGCAGGGGTACCTCAGACCGAGCACCAGCGAGATCCCCCCCTTCACAGCAAGAGCTCCCTCCCAGTGATACCCACCTCCCAGTGAGACCTCCCTCCCAGCCAGACCTCCTCCTAGAGAGACCCCTCTCCCAGCTAGACCTACCCTTCCCAGTGAGACCCCCCTCCCAGTGAGACCCTCCCTACCGGCAAGACCGCCCCCCCCTCCCGCTAAGGCATGAGTTTGCAACCCCAAGCTTCTCCTTCACATCGTTTATCAGTCATCCTGGAGGACCAGGGTGGTGACCCCGATCTCTCAGTGTCCCAACTAGCTGTACCTGAGATCAAAGGTCATAACGTACATACGTATGTCCGCGAGTCCATCCGTAAATTTTCTGTAACCACATGTCCCATTTAGGGTTGCGGGGAAGGTTCGGAGCATATCACAGAGGGTACAGGAAAAAGGTGGGTAATAACCCAGGATGGAGCACCAACCCCATACTCACACACACACAGGGCACACTCACAAACAGGGTATGGTCACACACACACAGGGCATACTCACACACACACACACACACACACACACAGGAGATACTCACACATCGTGCACACACACATAGTGCACACTCACACAGGGCAAACATACAAAGGGCACACTCACACACAGGGAAGAATATGTCTCTGAAAGTGCGATGCAGTCATTTTCATGACATACATTTACTTAAAAGTTTACCTAGAGCCAGTGCTGCAGGACTGAAGTTGACTAGTTTGTTGACTGCATTTAGACGGTGATGCTCTAAAGGACTTATGTGAACTGGCAACTTTCAGATCACCGGGAGAAAGTCCGGCTGAGCCACACACTACCCTACCAAGATATTACATGCAGGATCTGGTTATATCATTTGCACGGTACTGTATATTCACACTGCGTTTCAGTAGTTAGATGCTGCACATGGCAATTAGACACTGGTGTACGGCCCTCGAGCGGAGGCAAGGATTTCCTGAAGTGCGACATCACCCCATTAACGAGTGTAACAGGAAATCAAGGTAGAGACAGGGTGGAGCCAGGATGCCGCAAGTGAAAGTCAGCTGCTTTGTAAGGATCTGTGTGCTGCCTGAAGTCACAGCCAGAGTCACAGAGCTGATCGTGCATGACATAGAAACACCTATAACGCTCATATTCAAAACTTTTGATATTGAAATATTTGACAGCATTCATTAAATAAAGCAAATCAATATCCTGCACAGAAGAATACAATCTGAGATGTGATACTGCGGTTCCCTCCTGCACATAGGCTAACTGATGGCTCCAGATGACAGGTAGTATGTGAGTGTATGTGCCCAGTAATGGACTGGCATCCCATCCTGGATTTTTCTCAGCCTTGTGCTCTGTGCTGCTAGGAAGAGGCTCCTGGAAAAGTGGTTAGAAGAAGGATGGATGACCTTCTACAAAGAGCTTTAAAATTGTTAACATAATTCAAATGTTTTATTTTTTATACCTGTAAGACACAATATAGACTCTATAAGCAGTGAGGATGGAGAACTGCACTGAAGCCTGTGGTCTGCATTTCTTCCTACTGTTCCTTTCGCCCCATTGAAGCCCTCGGCCTCCTTACAACGTGCACATTCCCGTAACAGGCGCTTTCAGTGGAGCTCTCTGAACCCCCCCATCCATTAGAGTGACGGGTACGGGCAGGCTAAGCACATGAACACAATGCATACACAAACGAGCATGATCCTCACCGCAGTCATACAAAGGCCCTGCAGTATATATACTGTACACACAACGAACAGATGCTATAGCGCTGTAACTTTTATATGTTCAGTGCAACAGGAATAAAGAAATCACAGCTAGTGGCCATTATTAAGAAATGTTCGAACACAAAGACAGTGAAAAGACGACATCCAGAAAGAGCACAATCCGAAAAGTTCCTGCCAGATTATAAGATGAAGACTCTAAGATGGATCTATGATGGAGGGATGATGATTCGACCTGAAATGAAAACCCTAATGTGGGATCCAGCCTAACCTGCCAAACATTGTTTTAAACAAATCTGCAGACACAATACAGAGAAACAAAACCATCCTAAAAGCTACAAAATACTACTGTCAAAGCCACATACTTTTAAACCTTTCTTAAAGGGAACTGCACCTTAACCATGCAGTAATTTTGCAGGAAAACAAGGGCGCCACCAAGCTTCCAGGAGGTATATTACAACCACTGGATCTAGTGACAATTCTCTGAGTGGCCAGTCACTAAGGACGGCATCACAGGGGTTACAGGAAGATGACATTGGCATTAAAAGCCATCGCTCTTCCAGGAAAACTGCAGCGTATACAAGGACTTCCATTCTTCGCAGGTGATTGCGTTTAAGGCTTATGACCACCAACAATGGGAAACGGCTGTGCTTTACAGATATGCGACCGAGCCAATTGAAGTTTGTGTACCAGAAAATGGATCACAACTCTCGGCTCTGACCTCTCAGACTGACCTCGGCCTTTAAGAGCTGCCTCTTTGAATTTAAGTATTATCTTCAGAGGCAGAGACTCTAACATGATAGTTTGCGAAAGTGTGTATGAAGCAGCAAATGAAGTTGCGTAAGCTGCGTTTCTAAGACACATACGCACATGGAAAGGGCGAATTCCAGAATCTACATGCCCTATGAGCTGTGGAGCAGCTGTGGAGCAGCTTACCTAACGCACATATAGACATGGACCATGCGAATTCCAGAATCCACACACCCTACCAGTTCTGGAGCAGCTTACTGCGTTCCTAACGCACATACAGACATGGAACATGCGAATTCCAGAATCCACACACCCTACCAGTTCCGGAGCAGCTTACTGCGTTCCTAACGCACATACGGACATGGAACGTGCAGATTCTAGAATCCACATGTCCATGTAAGTGATTTTATACATTGCTGTGAGCACCCCAAGGAAAACCAATTATAAAAACCCACTGTAAGCCACAAACATGCCTATAGAGATAAGCAAATTAATCCTTTGCAGGGAAATAAACAGAGTGGTATGTATTTCATAATGCATTGTATCGTTTTTGAATAAAAAGGCAGTTTTTGAAATGTTGTATTATATTGCATTATTACCAGGACTAGGAATAGGGTAGGGAGGTCAATACAATCACGTGCCATCATGGAGGATGGAGGATGGCAGCTCAAATGAAAAAAAAAAAAAAGATCAACCTAATTCTTGTGAAGATGGTCATAATGATCAGTCCCGGGTGAAGTGGAGCAATGGACCGGTCACATGACTTCACTGCTCACATGGGACAGCCATGTGCCACCAGGAAAGCAGTGTAGCGCTATCTCAGTGACTGCCCAGCGTATGTGGTCCGTCGTGCCTGGTAACCTTGTGGAGGAGATATGGGGTAGAGAGAGAGAGAGAGAGAGAGAGAGAGAGAGAGGTGGAGCTCGGCTGTGGGGCTGCGAATGGCCGGCATTCCTCTGAAGCTGCCTGCGTCGATTCAGCACTGGCAACCCGCTGTTTCTCACCGGAGTATAAATACATGCATATAAAAGGACGCAGAGGACGGGGTGGGGGAGGTGGTGGCCCATTGTGGAAGCTCCTCCCCTGCTCCAGGGTCTCCTCGCCTCTGACGTCTGGAGCACCATTCACAGTCCCGCTGACACAAAGGAGCCTGATTGGCATTAAAGAACGGCAGCTTCTCCTTTAAACTGAGGATTAAATATCGAATTAAGAGTTCAAACACTTTATACTATCTATACAGCGCGATGTAGCAGCATAATCGCTTCCCGCTCAGCGCCCTGATGGTATCTGGATGCGTCTGGGGGGCGGCTGTGCCCCCCCGGGGCTGTTCTTACACACAGACACCCCGGCTGATGGAAAAAGACAGAGCCAAAGAAAAATGTAAAAAGCGCGCACAGCACTCGTGTCAGCGAGCGTAAGCCGGTGCTAATCCGCGCCCGACCACGGAAACGACTGGCGACTCACCGAGCCGGAACGCCACAGCAATGACACTGTTGCATCCCGCCAGGAAACCGAGAAGGGAGTCACGAGTTGGACCTGGAAGAGTAAAACACGGATCTGTGTCCACTGTCCAGGCCATTTGTGTAACATGATCATAAGGACCATGAGCCTCTCTTCATGTGTGGCTTTTGCATGATTTACTGTTTCTCTTACCTGGCATCCCATCAAGGGTGTACCCAGCCCTGGGCACGGTGCTGCCTGGGACAGCTTCCAGGCCCCCGCGTCCCTAACCAGGATAAGCGGATAGAAGATGGATGGAAGTTTCTCTGATAGCTCCATCCTGGGCCTCTGGCCACCTCAGTTGGGAATCAAACTTATTACAGCTCATTATTTTAAGCCACAGGCAGCACAGAGGCGCAACGGGCAGCACTGTTGCTTCACACCTCTAGACTTGGGGTTTGGATTCTGCCTCTGCTCCTGTGTGTGTGTGTGTGTGTGTGTGTGTGTGTCTATATGCGTCTCCTGCAATGGGCTGGCTTCCCATCCAAGGATGCAGCCCCACCCTGTTCTCCACACTGCTGGGACAGACTGCAGGAAGCACAGCTCGACACTGGAGGAGCAGCTGGGAGATAGATGGATATTAACTGACAATGACAGCTCAGGGTGTGAAGTTTACTAAGGATATGGGGCAGCACACAGAGCTACGACACGATATCTGCAACCACATTATCTACGTCTACACAAACGAATCCTTTACAGGGGAGCAACGCAATTCACATGCATATTTATTTCTGTAGGAGTCTTTTGAAGGAAAAAGGCAGTTGTTCTAATGATGGCAAACTTGACTATTATCTGCAGCACTTGCTAGAGGCAGGAAGTCACACATAACCAAGCACCACGGGGATTGGCAGATGGGAGAGGAACCAGCTCCACAGAAATACTTCTGGAGCTGGAAAGACCAAGCCAGACTTTGGGATAATTGGTAATCAGGCTCAGGTGAAGTGAACGAAGGTGCTGGTCACATGACTTCTGCACAGCATGGGACACCCAACCCCCACCCGTGCACAAAATACTGGGAAAGAGCTGAAGTTTTCCGGGTGAATCCGATCCGAGATCCATATACGGTTTCCACGCCACGTCAGATTTGCATTTTCAGTCTCACCCTGGGCGGCTCTCCGTTACATTTTGTCACAAAAATGGCTTTACTCACAATTAGTACTGTAACCTCACAGCTCACACTCCGTCACGTGTCCAAGGTCGCCCATGTCGACTCCGACTGCAGAAACCGCAAACCATTCCAGATACATAGATATTCAAAAGGCGACAAGGTGACTAGGCCCTGCGGAGGGCGCCATAATGTTCCGAGCCCTTGAGAGGAAAAAAGCGCTTCCTCTATATGTCATGTGTAAAGCATCCAGGTGTCTGAATGGGTCGGCTACGTAACGGTCCAGGTGACAAAAGGCAGCGCTTAGCAACCGAGTCAAGGATGCAGAAGTGCGAGAGTGTGGCTGGCGCTGGCTGAAGCGTGCTATCGCTCCGGGTTCTGTGCTGATGTTCAGGGTCACTTTTGAAGGTCATGCTTCACTGTGTCACTCTGTCCCCATCTCTCTGCAGACACTCAAGCTCATGGACCCCAGACCAGCAAGCCACAGTGTCGATACAGGGATGTAAAACACCCTTCCTGCCCACATACTGCCCACTTCCCTCATAAAAGAGACTCCGCCTCATTCAAAAAGCCTTCTGTATCCAGCCTTGTACCCAGTGCAGCCTGGGATAGGCCCCAAAATCCCCCCCTCCCGCAAACCTGACCAGGTTAAGTGGTTAGAAGATGGATGGATGGATGGATGGATGGATGAACTTCCATCCAGGTTAAGTCAGGCCCAGATCTCATCTCATAGATAACCTGTCGCAGGCATGGTCACCCTTTACAGTCACAATTACCTCCAGATGGATTTACTCATTAATCATTCATCATTTTCATTTAACGTCACAAACTTTTCGGCAATTTTAGCCCACTCCAGTGTTCAGGGTTTGGTTATGGTTGCCCACACTGGCCCGGCATTCTAGGCTTTGATTGGGTTCCTTAGCAGCCTGGATTGGTTCTCTCGCTTCTGGTTTGTCTACCTTGCCATTTTTGACCTGCTGGTCACCTGACCCCGCTTAGACCAATCAGCTTGTGGT
Source organism: Brienomyrus brachyistius (assembly GCF_023856365.1). NCBI lineage: Eukaryota > Metazoa > Chordata > Actinopteri > Osteoglossiformes > Mormyridae > Brienomyrus > Brienomyrus brachyistius. The sequence continues at coordinate 4,572,364 of NC_064557.1, read as the reverse complement.
TCCCACTTTTTCTTTTTTTTGTCCTGTGGCTATACCACTCCCTCTATGACTGCCATGCATTGCAGTAAGAAAAGCAACATTTAAGCTTGTCACACACACAAATCATTCCAAGAATTTACATCATTATGAAGGGCTAAATTCCACCTTTAAAACACGTTCAAATATGCAGTCAAATAATGGGAATGTAATTAAGATTTGAAACAGCAAAAATGTCATACTATACACATAGATTTCGGCTGAGAACGTGGCTGGGTACGAGGGGCTTTGTAAGTCCACTTCAAAACAGCTAGAGAGTGAGAGAGACAATGTAATGGACTGTTAAAATATGCATTAATGAATTATTCACTAATGAGATGTGTGACTGACATCAGGAGGAGCCACTGCATTCGGCTGAGGCTCGAGGCTCTTCTTCTGGGCACCTGGTCAGTGTGATGCGTCTGAGAAATAAGACACCGTCTGGTAGAGGGTTCCAGTCCCATTTGGGATTTACAGAAAGGATCAGGGGGTCCTTTGGGAAGCGGCAGGGAAATAAGACACCGTCTGGTAGAGGGTTCCAGTCCCATTTGGGATTTACAAAAAGGATCAGGGGGTCCTTTGGGAAGCGACAGGGAAATAAGACATCGCCTGGTAGAGGGTTCCAGTCCCATTTGGGATTTACAGAAAGGATCAGGGAGTACCAGGGGTAGCAGACAAATGGCTGAGCCTGTGCTCTGACCCTAGGCTTTGCTCTTATCTCAATGCGCATGTTTAAAAGGTGAAGTGCATTCCGACGTACCAATACAAAAGGCAAATAAGACTTTATTTCACGACTCAGTGGGAAAAGCATGCCTACTGGGGCTCCAGTTAATATAACAGAATCTAAAAGGCTTCACAATAATATATATATATATATATAAATTATACGCTCGTATATATATTTATTTTTTTCCCCTTGTTGGACATTCAGCATTTTCTGCCCCCAGATTCACAGCCAGCTGAGCTGAGAGTTTTCAGAGGGACAGAGGAACCTGCTATAGGATAATCGGAGAGGCAGCCCAGTGTGTTTACACAGCTTATATTAGGGAGAGCGTTATGGCGTATCTCTCCGTCTGTCTCTCAAACACACACACATATGCATGCACACATACATGGACACACACACACACACACACACACACACACACACACACACACACACACACACACACACACTGCTTTGTAATTATATCTTTGTGGGGACACTCCATTCATTTCTAAGGGGAAAACTGTAATCCCAAAATAATGACCTTAACGCCAACCCAGCCCTAACCACCAGCTCTGGGTGGTGACTAAAAATGAGATTGCAGATACAAGTGGCCGAAATGAGCTTCCTCTGCAGGGCGTTTGGGCTCAGCCTTGGAGAGTGTGAGGAGCTCGGACACTGGGATGGGGCTCGATGCAGAGCCGCTGCTCCTCCACATCGAAAGGAGCCAGTTGAGGTGGTTCGGGCATCTATCTAGGACACCCCCTGGACGGCTCCTTGGGGAGGTGTTTTGAGCATGTCCAACTGGGAGGAGGCCCTGGGGCAGACCCAGGACACACAGGAGAGATTATGTTTCTCGGCTGTACTGGGAATGCCTTGGTGTTCCCCTGGAGGAGCTGGAGGGGGTGGCTGGGGAGAGGGAGGTCTGGGCATCCCTGTAAAAACAGTTTTTTTATCACATTGTGTGGATATCTGGTTCCCACAATGTAATATATACAGCCTCCCACACCCCCCCCCCCCCCCCCCCACACACACACACACACTCACACACAAACCGGACGTCTTCCTGGGTCAGCTAAGTTTAATTTCAAAGATATTCATAAATTAAGAAATAGACACATAAAAGCATCCAGAAACAGACGTCAGAAAACTGAAGGAACCTGTTCTCAGAACAAAGCAAACTACCACAGAGCCATGCAAATCCAGCCCCCCCACCTGGTCAGGGGGAGATGAGGGGTTTTTTATGGCTTCTTAAGGCACTTCATCGCCCTCCTGTGAGCCTCCAGCCAACGTCACCAAGAAAACTCTGCTGCTGCCGAAGGATAAAAATGCGCATAAATGATTTCAGACTTTTGCTGCTGATACCTTCTCCCTTCCTCCTCCCTCCACCCTTCTTCCCCCCCCTCCACTAAATTCACTTACACCATCAAGTTTATAGATCGTGAGTAGGCCGCTTCCATTATACAGCCGCCCTCAGTCGCAGGACATGAGAATGGTACTGAGAAAAGCCACCAGATGGTTTAACAAAAGCCATCACACGCTTTAAACTTGTTTGAATCCCAAAATTGATGTTTCTTTCATACTCCCTGGATCCTTATAGCATGTCACAGTCTCCTATTGTATGAGGCTCATGCACGAAGCATGACTCCAGCCACGAGAAGCAGCATCCCTCTGACTTTCAGCTCCAGCATCCAAGAGTGTGAAGCCGGTTCTGGTTTCTCGCCAACCTGGGCAAAGTGGCCACATTGCCAACCTGTCACTTAGTCACTCTGAAACGGCCCTTGCATGCTTAAACCTTTGCTGAGCCTCCCGCTGTTTCCAGGATGATCTGCAGCAGTATCTCCTCCACCCCGCAGGGAATGTTTGCCTCATATCCACAGATCTGATTTTGTGTCTGATAACACGCATGTAATCCAATAAAGCACTGCCGTGAGAATGGCTGCATTTAAGCAGCCCGTCGAAACTGCCGTCATCACCACCAAGATTGCTGATGCCCCTCCCCACCTTAACTGACCTGCAAACTAAATGCCTTTGCAAAAACACGCTCCCTCTTTGAGACCGTAAACAGATCTATGAGACCCGGGAACTAGGGGATGGAATGAGATTTAGCAGCAGCCTTGGGATACAAATAGGTAGGCAAACCAGATGAGCCATTTTGTTCACAAATGAAAAACGGGAACTGGAAGCCCCCCGAGACATGAAGAACTGCTCCGAAGTCTGTCTGTCTGTCTGCCTGCCTGCCTGCCTGCCTGCCTGTCAATCTGTCCGTCTGTCAGTCTGTCTGTCTGCCTGCCTGCCTGCCTGTCTGTCTGCCTGCCTGCCTGCCTGCCTGCCTGCCTGCTGGTCTGTCTGTCAGTCTGCCTGCTGGTCTGTCTGTCAGTCTGCCTGCTGGTCTGTCTGTCAGTCTATCTGTTTGTCTACCTGCCTGTCAATCTGTCCGTCTACCTGCCTGTCAATCTGTCTGTCTAACTGTCAGTCTGTCTGCCTGCCTGCCTGCCTGCCTGTCAATCTGTCTGTCTGCCTGCCTGCCTGTCAGTCTGCCTGCTGGTCTGTCTGTCAGTCTATCTGTTTGTCTACCTGCCTGTCAATCTGTTTGTCTACCTGCCTGTCAATCTGTCCGTCTACCTGCCTGTCAATCTGTCCATCTGCCTGTCAGTCTGTCCGTCTGCCTGTCAGTCTGTCCGTCTGCCTGTCAGTCTGTCCGTCTGCCTGTCAGTCTGCCTGTCAGTCTACCTGCCTGTCAGTCAGTCTACCTGCCTGTCAATCTGTCTGTCTGTCAGTCTGCCTGCCTGCCTGTCAGTCTGTCTGTCAGTCAGTCAGTCAGCCGGTCTGTCTGTCAGTCTGCCTGTTTGTCTACCTGCCTGTCAATCTGTCCGTCTGCCTGTCAGTCTGTCTGTCTGCCTGCCTGTCAGTCTACCTGCCTGTCAATCTGTCCATCTGCCTGTCAGTCTGTCTGTCTGCCTGCCTGTCTCCCTGCCTCTTTCCCCTTCATGTCACTTTCTCGATCATTGATTACAGAGGAAACATCCATACACTCCCCACACCTCAGTCTCCATGCCAAAGATATGGGACCAAGAGAACTACAAGATGATGTAACCATGCTTCTTTGTACAACTTTATATTCCATTCAAGACCTAAACGCTCACACTGAGGGTTTAAGGGTTAGAGTATTGATAATGTTTACAATAACTACATAAATACAGGCATGGATTTGGGTACCAGCCCCACTTTCAGCCGTAATTTGCTACAGTATCTGAGTTATGTGTTAATGTCGATTTGGCTCGGCCTCTCAGATTCCCCCAGACCACCTGAAGGACTCATACAGAAAGAAGTTCTCTTGTCTTTCACTGGAGGTTCAATAAGCTTAAAAACTTTAACATTACCTCTCAAAAAGTTCTTAATGGAGTTAAGCTGATTATAGCAGTAACTGCAAGGCATGACGGTCTCATTTCATAACATTAGTATGAATGCTCTCATATTTGTTGATGGAAGTAGCAGTTTTCTTGAGATATATATTCTGGTGGTAAGTACTGCAAATTTTCAACAAACGGAATTAAATTCCGGCCTAAAAACATTTATCTTTCAAACTCTATATAGATGTGCAATAATCCAGCATGGATTTCAGGCACGTTCCAAACCTCCCCCAGTAGCTGCGAGATTCACTGTGAACTTCATGCATTATCATCATTAATTAATTAATAACAGTAATAAAGATAGGGACTTTCATGCATTTTATAAGTCAAGTTCTTCATATATTCATCTAATATACCTGCAGCTATTTCATGAAATAAATCAAATAATTCAAGTATTGAAAACTTTTTCTTAACCACTGTTATCTTCACAATGGGGTGTGATAGCTTGCAGGAATGCCGGATGAGGAACTAGATAAAATATCTATTAAGCTGTTCAGATTGCTTAAATACATAAAGCTAGAGTCATACTGAAGGAAAATGCATGATACTATGGGTGAGGATTGGCTTGATGGATCAATCCCAGCAGTTAAGAGGAAAGGAGAGGAATGGTATCAGACGGACCAGACAGGCAGCAGACTGCGCTGCATTTCCCTTCCCACTACCCCCTGGAGGCAATTTCATAAACTGAAGAATGACTAGTTTCCTAACTTGGGCTACCGACCCATAGGATGGATGAGAACTTTGCTCTCATCTGTTGTAATAGAAGCTGACTTCTAGGCCCTCTTCACTTTCTATATGGACTGGGAAACACCAGCCAACACCCAACCGGTTTAACATCGGAAGGTCAAGATTTCTGGACAGACCTTTCAGCTGTCCCCGCCGAATCCCGTCCCCCCCGAACGCCGCCCCCGCCAAATGCCACCCCCGCCGAACGCCGCCCCCTCCGAATGTTGTCACCACTGAATACAGAGACCAAGACTTTCTACCCTTTTTGATTTTCTACCCTTTATATGTCTGGACCCCATTTCGCATATAAGAAAGATCAGAATAAAGGCTCAAAACAATATGAGGTATCAATTGGTGCAAAACAGAGATACTACAGAGAGGACAATTAATCAATGTGGTTAATGACCTCACCCTGCTTCCTACACAGTGATTGGCCGAGCAGAAGAGTCCAGTCAGTCATCCTGTGGTTTTTTTAATTATTTAAGGCACTGATATGAGATCACAATGATGAACGATACGTTAAAGATGTCCTTCGGTCTCCGTCGACAAGTCCATTCTCTTATTCATATTTCAGGGCTCCCAAATTCTACACTGAAGCCCCTCTTTCTTTAGAACAGCAACAGTACAGTTTAATATTTCTCTAATAGCATACTGCCTCTCTGTGTTCCGTGAATGTTCTTATGTTGCCTCTCTGTGTTCCGTGAATGTTCTTATGCTGCCTCTCTGTGTTCGGTGAATGTTCTCATGCGGCCTCTCTGTGTTCCGTGAATGTTCTCATTCTGCCTCTCTGTGTTCCGTGAATGTTCTTATGCGGCCTCTCTGTGTTCGGTGAATGTTCTCATGCTGCCTATCTGTGTTCCGTGAATGTTCTTATGCGGCCTTTCTGTTCCGTGAATGTTCTTATGCGGCCTCTCTGTTCCGTGAATGTTCTTATGCTAGTTGAGTTAAGGCATCTACAAGTCAACAGAAATTGTTGTCAGCATGATTAGGATGGATAACAGCAATAACGTTTCACCTGTTGGAGGTTCGCTTGAGACATCGTCAGAACTCGAGGCACACGGTGCCTCTATATTTACTCTGAAACCTCCTCTGTTATGCACTATTCTGCACCATGGGGCTTCACACTCCATCACTGAAGCATCAGAACATTGTGCAAAAATTAATTCATTCATGGCAAGTTGTCGATTATCTCCAGCATACAGCCCACACTGGCAGCATCGCAGAGGTCCCAGTTCACAAAGAGCTCCGACATAAATCATTTTCACACTGGCGAACTGTGAGCCTCTGCCATGCTATCCTGTGTATTTACGTATTGAGTGAAGACTCGGGGTGTTCTCTGAAACTGCCTGTAACCACTGGGTCACAACCAACCATGCCCGCTCCCAGATCACAGAGAAAAAGGATTCTCTGTAAATTATATACAAAAGTCTGAGCCAGAAGTCTGTCAATGGAGATTTAACAGCATATCAAAGAGACTGATCAATGCATATTCAGTTACCAAATGCCCAGACAGAACTGGCATGATCAGGCCCTGGAAGGGATCATGGCAGACAAGATGATTGCAGAAAAAAACCAAAAGACACAGGAAGAAATGCTAAAAATAAGGTTTGTAAACACAGTACAGACAGGTGGGGTCCGACACAGAGCCAGGGACTGTGAGGTAAGGACAGAGCCAGCCCACCTAGCGACCACATAGGGCAACATTTCATTAGGGGGTGCAAAGGAGCGAGAGAAAGAAATCGGAATTCCTCTAGCTGTGTTCCATGACATTACGCT